>NC_050585.1:21566351-21718851 GCF_013368585.1 Megalops cyprinoides | reverse complement strand
TTGGGCGTCAGAATCTTAATCCAGGGTCGGGGGCAAGGTTATTCTGTTGCTGTGGCGATATGCTCTCACTCTGCTGCCAATCACATACAGCAGCTGACAAGATTGCTGGGAAATCTAAGGAGAGTGCAGTTCTGGGGTCAGAGGTCACACAAGCTGATGTTGGCAGGGATGCCTTTAAGCAGATGCAGCTCACATCTAAAGGTGATGCATATACTGGTGGGGAATACCAGAAGAGAAAAGGAAATATGATATTTCATTGCCTGCTGCTGTTTGCTGTTCCATGTTAGCTGGCTAGGCTGTTCTAAAAAAAAACCATCTTAAAATTCCACATCTCACTGGCACTTGCAATTTATTTCCTCTGGAGAAACACACCTGGTATCGTTCCACTGACTCCCCCATAGGCCCAGAAATCAATTTCACATGCCTAAAACACCTGGCCAGGTGAGACTGCTGGGAACGCAAACCGCACTCGGTTTTTAATGATTAGGGAAGGCTTGTAACACGGGCAGCAGCAGGGGCAGTGGCCTCTGTTTCCGAATACCTCACTATCAGTCTGCGAGGAAACCCGATCCACCCGGCCCACAGAGCTGAGGGGTGTGCATTTCACTATGACAGACAAGACAGGAAGCTCCTCTTTCAATCACTTCCTGTCACGGCAGCACACTGACACACTAACGATGAGAAATGAAGGCAGAGTTTCCTGTAGGAAGCTGCGCTGGGGCTGGGTGGAGTAAAGCAGGAGGTGGAGGCTGGGAATGAAATTACAGGGAGGGGACGGGGAGAAGGAGCGAAACACGATCACAATGGAGGCTGCGGATTAGACCTTCTTGAGAATTTCAAAGTAAAGACACACTGCACGGTCACGGTGGGGGTTGCCATGGCAACGGTGGATCGACACTGTTGATATGGAAACACAGGACAGGGGAAAGAGGGGAGGCTGAGGGGGTTGGGGGGGGGGGGGGGGGGTTGTGGCGGAGGGGATTCCCTGAGTCCTTTCGGAAAACAACAAAACCCCGGAACAAAAGGAATGTTCTAGCCGGTGGGCCAGACGGGGGCCAGGAGGACCGATGTCATTGCACAGGGTCTGCAGGCCTGCTGCTATTCGTGGCCAGGATAGCTGTCCGACTCAAAGTCAAGCCGTCGGGCCAATCCAGCCAAACATGCCAAGCCATGATGTCATCATCCAGTGAAATTACACTGCTAATCACTCACACCTCGCAAGTACTTATTTTCGGCTTAGGGCACAACAGAAAACAATAGCTCTCTAAAAATGAACATTCGCTCGGATGCACAAACCTGAACATATTTAGCAATAAGGATGTAAAAAAGCCAACAGAAGGTGACTTCTCCCAGCCAAATCTGTCCTGGGGAAAAATGGATAAACCCATGCCAGAACACCAACTGGCTTTGAGTCCCATCATCACCATTCCGCCAGCGGGAGAATGATGTCACCCGTCTGTGGAAAGACATTACCTCATGCTTTTGCAGGCCCCTCCCAATGGGTGTGTTCACAGTGCTGCCAGGACATCTGAGGACCAATCAGAGCTCCAGCATGTAACAGTAGCAAGCTCAGCACAATCCACACGCACGAGGCACAAGTTAACCCCTGACGCGCCGCACCGGCACCTGCTCCGTCTGCAGTTTTCCAAAGCATGAACAAAGCAGACAATGAGCAGCAATAAAAATAAGCGAGACAACAGATTTTTTTTTGTTTTCAAACAGGGCTGAATCAAGCCTTTTGAGTGGGGTAAATATTTTGTTCGAGAACTCAGAGGGCCCATTGAGGAGAGCGGAGCCGGTACCTGTGATGTGCTGGAACTCTATAGCTGTTCTAAACCTTTCCAGGTTGCCAGGCTCTTTGTGAGCGCTAATCCCTCTCTGGCTGTCAACTGGCTGCATATTTCACCCACGGGGGGAGAAGAATGTGTGTTCTCACATGGTCCCCCACCGCAGCCCAGTAACTCACACAGCACGGCGCTGCAGCCACGCTGCCTGCACCAGTGGCTCCGCCGCCCCGCTGACCTTTACACACCCCCACGACACGCACACGCTCCTCACCCCACACCGCACACTGCCCCAGACCACACCAAAACAGCAGCACCTTTGTTCCAGAAACTGAATGCTATAAGCTTCTTTTGTTTAGAAATTAGTTACACAAAGCTGTTTTTTTTAATCTATAAGGGCCTACGGGCGGGAAGGGGAGGGTCCATCTAAAATAAACTCAGAAAGAACACCCAGTTTCCCCTTTTCTCCTGTAAATGCCATCTCTCCTAACAAAGGGGGGCTGTGTCTTTGGAGGGATGTTTTACAGGCTCTCCCAGAAACAAAGGGAAGCGTGACCTTTGTGGGTTTGTCCTTGCTGTGGGTGTAAACTACACACCCATCCACCCGCTGAACACACTGCACACCACTTAAGATAACCGCGGTGAAATGTTTCCCGTGAGGCAAGCAAGTCTCCACATTCCTACTGGAACTTCCACAGTCCATAATCCACATCACTAACCAACTGCCTTATCCTGCTTGTACATCAGTCTAATGATTCCACAATAACACAACATGGTAAATATATACATAGTTATATTTCGATAATAAGACAATGTGTTTTATATATATATATTTGCGATATTGTATTATTGTTTCAGTATATAAAGTACAATATAATATTATATAACAGTTTAATAATATATGTTCGTGCAATGATGATATAATAATCCCATATAATGATTATGTAATACTGCATGACTATAGAATGTTATATAATAACAGAGTAAGTTTGCGAGCAGTTGGTTTTGAGGGCTGGAGCAGGAGGCAGGCTTTGCGCTGGCCTGTTCAGCACTCTGGCAGCATTAGCAAAGCGCAGTCCATCAGGTCTCCTTCAGCATCACTGGCTGTGACAGCCGCACAAGCAGGACCCCGTCCAGGCGCTCCACATCTGCTTCTCCACTTTAGAGAACATCTGTGCCAACAAATCTCCCGGATCCTTCCGGAACTGGGTTTCATTTAAGCAACACCCCCCCCCCCCCCCCCCCCCAAAACCCCCAGCCCTTGGTTCAATGTTCAATGCTATTTATAGAGTCAGTATTCTACGCTGCCAAGTAAAGAGGGAAAATGGAAAGGCAATAATCCCACTGTGCTGAGATCAGATGTCATCTGTTCCTCCATCAGTGCTGTTCCGAGCCTCTCTGACCCGCCAATCAACTCTCAGCACCACACAAAGTCTCCCTATTCAGCCAATCAGTTCTAAGCAATGCACCCCTGTCTCCCAGACCATCCAATTGGTTATCAGAGTTGCACGCAGCTGCTCTGCCCAATTTGTCACCCCTAACACTGCTCATTTTCGCTTTTACAAAGACAAAGTGTGATGCAATAAGGGCTTATATCAGACACCGGGGATCAACCAGGACAGACCCCTGGGAAGCAGCAGGAGCTGAAGCAGGAGGTTGTTCTGCCCAGGAGCCGCCAGGTACAACAGCAGAGACAGGGATGCCTGCCACCTAAGGACCTGAATCCTCCAGCACAGAATATGTGCCCGTTGCCTTAATAAAAACATATATGTATACTTTATATGTAAATATGTTTCCTTCTAGTTGCTTCTGCTTGTGTATCAAGAGAGAAATGGATTGATCTCTATGTTTCAGTGTCCTTGCTGCAAGAGTACAGTTCCTCTTCTTTCTGTTGTTTGAAAAGCCATTGAGGCCCAGAAATACACGTCCATTCTTGCATGACATCACATACAGAAGTTCTCCGCACACCACCCCTTTAAGGGGAAGTTCAGAATCGTTAAATCCATCAATCATCGGGCCATACACACTCACCAATAATCGACAATTAATTTTCAGCTGATCAATGCACAAGCTCATAGGTTATGGAGGGTCATCCCCTCTTGATCCAAAGTGTGACAGCCCCTCCTCCTCAGCATTCGCTGTGCCCCTGTATAGTATGAGAATCTCTGGAGTCAAAGACTTAAAGCACGTTTGATTCCATCGCAGACGCTCTTATCCAGAGGGAATTTACAAATCACTCTCCACAGCTGGATGGCTACTGAGGCGGTTTGGAGTAAGAACCTTGCCCAGGGGTACGACATCAGTGTCCCACCTGGTAATTGAACCACCAACGGGCTCCTCAGCCCCACACCGCACTGTTGCCCCAGACCATTAGAGAATGCCACGCTCATGGCATCTCCGGCAGAAGGTATGTGTCCTCAGGCTTTGCTCTAGCCCAACCCCCAGCATGCACTGGGCCACTGCACTCAAGCACCCCTCCCCGGCATGGTGCCCCTCTCCCTGGCCTGGATCCCACAGGGCAGATGCCAATGCAACTCTGGGCAGAGACTCTGTCCACACACTCAAACATAGACACACACACACACACAAAACAGATACACATGCTGTCATACTCAAAAATGGATGTCGTACTGATAATTTGACCTCTCCCTTTGTTGAAGCTACACATCTGATTTGCTGGCTTGTTATGAACATGGTTGAAGGGCCATGGTTTATCACACAGCATAGGAAGGCCAGCAGCACCTGAGCAACCAAGACGAAGGAGACAAAGAACACTGGAGCTGAATATCTGGTCATGATAGAATATCTGTGCTGCTACCTACACAAACCTTTACCACACACTCTGAGGGTGGCTAAAAATACCTTACTCTGCACATGTATCTGTGTGTGCATGTGCAGGATTTCATGCTCCAACCCTATCCCCCTGCTCCACACACACACACACAGGCGCACACACACACACACACACACACACACACACACACACACACACACAAACAGACACAAACACACACACACACACCAAATACACAGAGACACACACACAGCCATGCATACAGACACACACAAACAGATTCAAATGCAGGCACACTCAAAGACAGATACTCATACACACACACACACACACACACACACACACACACACACACACACACACATATGCTCACTTACTCTCTTCAAAACCATTGTATTTGCCCAGGTAATCAGTCAAACTCAAAAGAGGAATACGTTACGAGAAGTAAGAAGCTACAATAACTTCCTGTGCGCTCAGTGTTGTGGTCTGCTGGGACAGCAGACCCGCGCTCATTAGGCACATCAGAAAATACACACGCTAAAACAGCACACGCGTGTCCTAAAACTCCCCAGGCTCTGTGCTGTTCTTAAAGCATGCAGCGCCACAAACAAGCACACACAGCTCCATCTCTCACACACAGCCCAGGACAGACACACACTTCTCCATTCCGTGCGATGGCTCTGACCGCGGAGCTTGGCCTCGCTGGTGCCAGGATTATCTCCAGGCTGCACACTTACGTTCCCCTGCTCCACTTCCTGTAACGCTGGTGCCGACGCGACATGCTTCCTCGCACAGGGAGAGGAGACGGTCTGCCGAGGTGAGCGCGCTAACCCGCGGCAGCGGTGGCGACGCAGTGCTTTGGCCACCCTCTGCACCTCTGTCACTTTGCACCACACAGAGCTCTGAGGACACACATGCTTTTTTTTTCAGCTGTTTCCTGTGCCGTTCGCTTACTCACGGCTTCCTCGGAAAAAGTCATGACCCCGTGACATCAAAAACCCTCCCCTAGTCACCCTCCCCACCCGCTCGCCTGCTCCCTTCATCACCCGTGACCCTCAACAGCAGATAGAATGTCACATCTCAGCTCCTTGCTAATGCTGCTCCTTCTCACAGCGCTCAAAGAGAGCAGAGAGCCCTGTATCACACAGCCCCAGTACAGCACAGAACCTTGTATCACACAGCTCTAATACCGCAGACAACATTGTATCACACAGCCCCAGTACAGCAGACAACCTTGTATCACACAGTCCCAATACAGTAGAGAACCCTGCTGAAAGACAGTAGGGAACCCTTCATCACAGCACTCAAAGAGAGCAGAGAACCCTGCATCACAGCACTCAAAGAGAGCAGAGAACCCTTCATCACAGCACTCAAAGAGAGCAGAGAACCCTTCATCACAGCACCCAAAGAGAGCAGAGAACCCTTCATCACAGCACCCAAAGAGAGCAGAGAACCCTTCATCACAGCACCCATAGAGAGCAGAAAACCCTGCATCACAGCACCCAAAGAGAGCAGAGAACCCTTCATCACAGCACCCAAAGAGAGCAGAGAACCCTTCATCACAGCACCCATAGAGAGCAGAAAACCCTGCATCACAGCACTCAAAGAGAGCAGAGAACCCTTCATCACAGCACCCAAAGAGAGCAGAGAACCCTTCATCACAGCACCCAAAGAGAGCAGAGAACCCTTCATCACAGCACTCAAAGAGAGCAGAGAACCCTTCATCACAGCTCTCTGCTCTCACTTTTCTAACAGATCCTCGAGGAAAGTTCCACGTGCAGCACCCCGTTTTATTGATTACAGTCTCAGTCCTCAGGATGAGAGAGATCATTTTTGGTCTGTGTGTTTACAAGTACACACATGTGTCCGCTTTCTCATAAGTGCCTCCACGGACAAAACAAACAGGAAAAGGACATTTCCTCTGGGGTGCTCGCCATCCACATCTGGAATTGAAGAAGCTAAAAATGTGTCGATAGTACCATGCTTTATATACCATTTGGGAAAAGCTCACTGTCATCACAAAACTGCAGTGTCTGCAAGTTCTTTATGAGAGAAACACAATTTCAGTTCTCATACAATCACCAGAAAATTCACACAGCTGGAATTCACTAGACAATTAGAATGCTGCAACACCCTCATCTTAGCAACAAGCAACTCCTGTTTCCAGCAAGACAAACTCTGGTAAGACTGTGGTGAGACTCTGTTGAGACTCATCTGAGCTTTAGATATTCTCATTGAGCCACTAGCACTCACAGCCGACATATGTTTCAGTAACTTGCATCCGCAGGCCGCTTTCATTAGGAGTGTAACTACTGTTACCCATCCCTGGCGAGGGCCGTGAATAAGGCATGAGACAGCAGGTGTAAGTGGTGTGGCCGTTCACCTGAGAGGCCCGGATATGTTTCACCATTGCTGCAGACACAATGAGGCTTCTGGGTAACTGACCCCTTTTAAAGGAGGCCACCAAACACCAGGAACGGTACGGTGAACCAGACAGCACCTCCCCACCCCGGCATAAAAAAACATTCCTGACACAGTATGAGACGATAATGATTCTGTTATGATACAAGTCATATGTGTACACTTCTGATGCCTGTGGCTGTGTGTTTACAGTATGCTGTATATATTTTTAGCCTAACACTGTATCGCTATTTTGTATCTACAGTTAGACGATTTAGTTACTCAGGGGTATCTGTCAGGCAAGAGATTAATGACAGTGAAGAAATAGCACTGTGGTATTCGGCTAGACCTGGTAAATGTGTATGTAAAAAGAAACAGCCCACGCCCTACACTCCCCTACCAGACTCTTCGCATTTTCCTTGTGTGAGATCACACAAAAGCGGAGGCGGGGGTGTGGACACGGTGTATCTGCGTGGTGCGGGTCAAACTGTTCAGCCATGTCAGCCAGACAGAGGTCAATGTGAAGACCCTGGACCCCTGAACCCTGACCTCTGGGTCCTGTAATCCTCTCAGCCAATTTATCAGGGGTGCCACGGGGGTCCACCGCAGCCTTCAGAGTAACCCCTCCTCACTGCTTTGTCAGGACGAGCATATGTGTGTGCGTGTGTATGTGGGTGCACGCAGTGGTCCTCTGGCCCCACACGGCTGCATCACTGTGTTTTCCCTTTAGGAATACAGCACATCAGCATCTTAGTTACTATACATTGAAGACTGATAAAGCCCTCTCCACCACAAAATCAACCTGTGTCAGATGTATGTTCAGCAGATGTTTTTATTCAGTGTGACTTACAAAGCTTCCATTTAACACATCATCCTGCTGGACGTTTTACTGAAGCAGCTCAGACTGAGAGCCATGCAGGGAGCAACGGCAGTGCCCCGAACGGCGTTGGAACCTGCAAACCCCTGTATATTAGCCAGGTTCCCTAAGCTCTCCTGCACACAGTCGTGTTTTGCCTCACCACTGTTTCTGTGCTGCGGCAGATCGTTCCCACTGGTTTCTCACGTTTGGCCTAGTGAATGGAGCTGTGCTGAAAGCCGCCTGTTTGTTTCCCATGATGCCCGGTGCTGTGGCCGTTCTTGGAAGATCGCTGTTATGTTTTTCCACTCTTGGGAAAGCCGCGCTCCTCCGCCCCCAGCCCCAGCACTGGGCCTGCGCTGCTATTTTGGGAACTCCAGAGAGAATAGGCACAGCTCTGGGACCCTTTCTCCCGTGCACAGAACGGCCCCTTTCTTACGCACTCTGTAAATAATCTCATGCCTGTTTCCCTCTCTTTCTCAGGGCTGGTCCCTTTAAATCAGTATATGTCAGCCCACGCTGTAACACCAAAACAAGCATCTTGCATGTCCTGCTAAACAGACATACAGTAAAACACATAAACAAGCCTGGCATTTGTGATATGGTACAGATTTGAGACATTAGAGTATACTATCCTTTAACATCCTATCATGTAATATCCTGTTGTTTTGGTTTGGGTGTGGCAGATTCCTCTTTGGTGGGACCCAAAGCTTACATCCCCATGTTATCATGTGTTAATCCCCTCCCACACTTTTCCCACTGCTTTTAAAGGGTTGATCTTAAAGGTGAATACAGGTGAGAACCCTGGGCCTTCTGAGAGCAGGTCAGTTGAGACTGCGTGACTCATGAGCTGCTCAAAGGATAAAAGGACCATGCATAAAAAAGGCAATCAGCCAATTAGAGACTCATGTATTTGTCATCCCCACCCCTCTGTATGTAATCTGACACATGTGAACACGACACCCCTCAGATCACTCCCACGGTTGTGAGAGTGGAACCCCAAATTGCGAGTTCTGTGATGGAAATGAGCAGACAGCTGGCCTTATCTGCGCATTCCGGTGAGACAGGAAATGGGGAGTCTGCCTGCACTCCTCCTGGACCAGATGGAGAGGAAAAAATACCCAAACACCCCTCACTCCTTGTGGAGGAATCTCTCCCCTGCGTTTTGAGGATGACTCATCTTTGCGGGTTCACTGTCGGGCGCTCGACCACGAGGGAGGGCCACCAACCGGGTGTTATCACCCGCAGGAGGGTAATGATGAAACATGTCCCAGTGCCTGCAGGGGGCAGTGTGGACCACGCAGGGGGCTTAGACATCTCTCGCTTAGAGCTAGTGAGTGAAAGACAGGTGGTGCTAAGTGTTTTTATTCTTATGGACTAATTCAATACCAAACTCTACTGAGATGAATTTTAGTAATACTGCCTGTATACACATAAATGCTTACACAGTGACAGATGAAGCAGAAGCAAGATGATTGTTGTTATTATTATCATTATTGTTATTATCATCACCAGTAATATTCTAACATCAGCATTTCAGGGACACATAAAACAGTTTCAGTGGCACGAATCTGTAGCAAGAAAAAGCTAAAACCAAACAAAACAAAATCAATTAAACAAAAAACAAAAGATGATTTACTCATAGATATAATGTTTTTATAAAATAATGTGATAAATGAATACTGAATTCAACTCCTTTGCTCTAAGACAAAATAGAAATATATTTAAATATACTTATATGTTTATTTAAATATATCTGTCATGCTCAAGAAGTGAGGCACATAGTGCAGACACTTTCTGCTACTGATCTTGGATCAGAATTGTAATATCACACTTAAATTCTTAAGAAAGGACTGAATGTCGGCAGGGAGCAAAGACCTGAGCACAGAAACAGCCTTACAAGATCAGACATAACCCAAAAGTTCTGCCATGCATTTCCACAGCCTGCCAGATATATACTGTCCTTAAAGAACAAACACTGCTGTTCTGTGATCCCTAAACAGAATCAGCTTCATCAGCTAGAAATGCTGGAGGCCAGACCTACCTAACACGGCTAAGCAGTGGCCATGATACCCCTGCAGTCAGTAGAGTGTCAGATCTAGTAATTCTATATCTGAGGTGCAGGCACAGTTTTGACTTTGGTAGGGAGGCAGTGTCGTATTCAATCCCCCACAGACCAGAGTGGAGACCGGGGGGCGGCTAGCCTGCATTTGCCCATGAGGCATGTGGAGGAGGCAGGGTTGTCCTTGCTGGAGTGACAGCGCTGTCAGGGCAGGAGGATGACCCCTGACCCCTTCTGCTGGGCCTGTCTCCAGGGGCCACAAGGGAGGTGATCAATAAACTAAGTGTGTTAACTGTGCCGTGTTAAGTGCCTGGCCTGTAATATGCATGAGCCACACACTGGCACGTATGCACACACACACACACACGGCATAACAACACACACAAACACATACACAGACACACACACACACACACAGACACACACACACACACACATGGCACAACAACACGCACACACACACACACACACACACACACACACACACACACACAAACACATACACAGACACACATGGCACAACCACACAGACACACACAGACACAGACACAGACACACACAGACACAGACACAGACACATACACAGACACACACACACATGGCACAACAACATGCACACACACACACACACACACACACACACACACACACACACACACACACATACACAAACACATACACAGACACACATGGCACAACCACACAGACACACACAGACACACACACACAGCACAATTATATGAACACTCTGACACACACACACTCTGCTTCAAGCACACAGAGCTGAATAGACTGTGTGCTGCATACTGGAAAGCTATGCAGCAGTGACTCATTCTTACACCACAGCCCTGCCTGCCAACTTCGCACCAATCGCACACACTTAATCCGCCATGTGTCGCTTCATTAGATGCTTTTCATTTAGTGGTGTTCTGCAGCCCAGCTGACCTAGCAGCAGCTCTGACATCAGATCAGGCCCCTCCCTCCCGAAGCGGGGAGATTCCCACTGTCTGTACTCACTGACTGGCCTTTTAAATCGCACAAACACTGAGCTCCATTCTCTTCAGCTCATGTGAAAACAGGAGCTCTAGGGCAGACACAAGCCTTTCAGCCGCCGCTGAAGACAGCTGACCAAACATGAGCGTAATTAGGTAACCGGAAAGGGCCTCGCACCAGATATCAGACTATTACCACAAATTAACACACAAAGACCCTGCTGTGCCAATGCTTTGGAGTCAGTGATCTGTTCTCAGAGAAGGAAGCAGCAACAGGAAGAGTGAGCAGGCCGCTCCCTCTACAGACAATGCCAGTAGCAGCACTTAACCACTAGAGGGCAAAAGGAATGCCATTATGGAACATTTCTTATTCAATATGTACAATATGATGCTCATGACAAGTCTTGTCTGGGTGTACATGTTGGTCCCACAGTGATGATTCAGAGAAAGAGAAGATCCAAAAACTCACCGGAAGCAGACGGCGTGCCAGTCCGCGTTGAGCGCCTGCAGGTACTGATCATCATAGATCCTGAGTCTGCATCCTGAGCACACAGGCAAGTTCCCACCAGCTGCAATACACCCACACACAGGCAGGGGGTGTTAGACACACAGGCAAGTTCACACCACCTGCAGTACTCCCAGCAGCACTGACAGAGGCAGTCAGCATTGATACGTGCATGCACACAGACACACAGACACACACACACACAAATATGTGCTGAGCTGATTCAAATAAACTGGGATAGCATCAGCATGGAAACAAACACAGGTTTGGATGAAGTGAGTAATAACACACATGTATAGAGACAGTGGTGACACACAAGGGGACAGCACTGACACACGTATGGATGGGGACAGCACTGACACACGTATGGATGGGGACAGCACTGACACACGTATGGATGGGGACAGCACTGACACACGTATGGATGGATGTTGTCATGTAGCCACAGTGTCCTACAGGAAACAGGGTCTGTCAGTGAGCCCAGCGAGTGCAAATGGGGACTGCACCTCAGTGTCTGCGTGAGACAATTATGGGACAGGATGCGACACAAATTGCATTTGTTCCTTTACATCAAGAGGAATTGCTTCTTCCGACAAGTGACGTTTTACTCCTCTGGCTCTTCCCCAAACGCCATCGATTGCTTGTGGGTTCAGGGGAAGTCACTGGCAGAACACATTGATCGAATACAGGCACGTGATTCAAGTATGTGGCTGCGTCAGCAACCTTGCATTTGCCAAAACATGGCAAGGTCACAGGAGTTACATTCTTCTACCAGGAAAGAATCAGCCATGAAACGGCTTTCCAATCTGTCCTCGTCTTTTTCAAACAAAAGCCCAAGAGAGGATCAGATAACATTACTTAAAGTACAACTTGTGTCGAGCACCCGCTTACTATCTCTGTAAAGAGAAAAGCCGTATCGATCCTCCTCTTTCGGAGCCAAGCAGGCAGCCAGCCAATTAGTGAGAGTGCTAAGTAATACGCCGAGGACTCATTCCACTCCACATCGCGCTTACACTGTGCTGCAAGAATGTTCAGGACCTTCTATACGACACAAAACAAAAAACATCCGACAGTCCGCATTCTCCGTAAAATACTTAAGAGATGAAATGCGCAAACGGTTTCAGTACATCGCTTTAGAACTGCAGACTCGGGACCACGCTCCCTCTATGCCGTACGTACGTGCAAGCAACAAAATAGATAGTAAACCTACATTAGAGTATATATGTTTAATCATCTCTTTACAATAACTATTCTACTTCAAAAACGCCAGTAAGACAGTAAATCTCAGTGGAGACTGACTTAAGTCAATTCCTATACTTGGCAAGTTATATCTTTTGTGCTTGTCTTGTAAATGTTGACAAAATTTGACCGATGCTTTGCACACAACACTTTCACATTCTAATACATTAACGAACTCGTTTTCAACTTTGTCTGTTTTAATACACTGTTTAATAATAAAAGCGAATACTGATTCATCACTGTGAGTAAACCGTTGGTATGTCTCGTTAGACTTCAAATGGCTATTGCAGCAAAATCCCGCACCCAGCAAGACACGGTCTTTGGTATGACCAAGAATTAACTGCACATTTAAAGTTCTAACACTAGATTGTTCCGTCGCGCAGACATCTCTGCTTCGCATTGTGCGCATCCCCACCATAGCGCTATTATTATTCCAGCGACTGTATGCGACGTCGTCTTGCACTGCAACGTGCGTTATTAGGAGAAGACGCTGACACCCTTCCTCCTCACAATCAACCACACCTCCGGCGTTAAACACAGCACCTGCCTCACCTTCCTCCTCTCCCATGCGTTCGTCCTTCCACGTGCAGCAGAACAGCATCAACCTCATTCACCCACCGACCGGGAGCTCCGCGAGAGCTTGTTTCAGTAACAGGAACTCTGGAGAATCCGCTCTCCTAGCGCAGCCCGCTGCTGTATCCGCACTGAGCACGCGAACGCTTAAGGAGGAAGGGATGGGGCAGCTTTTCAGGGACGGAGGATGGGCCAGCGAAAACAGAGCGCGCAGGCAGCCGCGGGAGGGAAGCTTGGGGTTGGCCAACTGAGATCGATCCCTGGAAAGTGAATGGAAATTCGTCTGCGCAAAGGAGGGGGCGGGCGCGTGGGTGAGGTATGCTGCGCGACACATTATATGTCATATTTTACTGTGGAGTCATGTGCTTGCATTTACAGTGTTACAAAGCTCGCGCGAGTAAAAACGGAAGCATGCAAAGCTGGCGTCTCCTACTAATATTTTAGTATGAAAACGTGTTAAAGCGAAACGCATTATGATAATTGTATATCACTACATGTGAAATTACTTCTAGGAATAACTATTTCATTTAATTTATTACGCTCCACGACCAAGATTTCACAGAGCACATGTATTATGTAGGCCATACTACAAGATAATGTAACTACACAAACTAAAAACAGAAACTGCTCTAAAAAGACACCACACAGATTTCACAAGAAATATTCTGTTTTATTCATCTATTTACTGAAGAGGTTACAATGCCAGGATTTCCCCAGCTAATTGAAAAAAAAAGTATAGGCAAAAGTGCATTATCCCACTCCAACCCCCCTCATCCCAGTCATTTTAACAAATATAAAATCCCATGTAAGACAAAAGACTCTTCAGATACACCAATGAGCAAAATAACAAGAAAATACAATAACTGTTATTTGTGGTAAACAGATTTTATACATGTCCCAAATGGGCATTTGTGGCAGACTTACAGTGCGCACTTAAGAGCTGTCATCTTCGCTCTTCAGAGCACTTACTGAAGGAAGACTCAAGACAGCCAGTAGACCAAAAGAAAAGCACACAACCACATCAGCAGAATAAAATATCGCTGAGGGAAAAAAATGCACCAGAAAGCAAACAAAAAATTGGTTTAATACACATACACTTGTCCACAGTGACTGAAATGCACAAGCAACACCAAAAAAAATCAGTTGATTTCATTTCATAAATTACAACTTTTTGTCCAAGTAGAAGTAAAAAGACAAGCACAAAGCTGTGAATTACAATAATAAAAATATTAAATCTGCAAATTCAGAATCTAAATGGATTTGACTGCAGCTGCTCCACGACCCAACAATCTGCTATATGACAATCCTAAAGCAAAGAAACAAGCCAAGACAGGCATTCTGAAATGGAATCCTCCTATGAGGAAATGATGTCACAAAATAATACGTCTACAATATGTTTTATAGATATGTTCATGTTTTGACAATTTTAATTGTCAAAAATATTTATTTCACACATACATTCACCAGAATGACTGAAAAAAGCACATTTTCATCAGCCGCAGCAACTGGGGACCTGGCCCACACGGTCCCTGTCCCTGGACAACAGTTTCCTGAATCAGTTTAATGTTTACCTGTTTGCACTGCGGGTCATGGCTCTCACAGCAGAAGGCTTTTTCTATACTTTTACAAGACAGACTATGAATGTCAAAAAAGCAGGAGTCACACAAACGTGTCACCTACACTTGAGTAACTGCTTTACATAGGCTGCTGGTGAGACCACCATCCCACAGTGTTGCTGCTGTTTTTCACAGTTCTCAGAAATAGCAGCTAAGCAACTTGTGTCTGGACATGCCCAGAGGTCTATCAGCTCTCCAAAAGGCACAGAAGGAGTTCTACCTGGCCACAAACTGAGGGGTACAATTTACCATCAAGAGCCATGAGACATATACAGGTCAAATGCGTGTTATACTGTACGTATGTTCTCCTCAAGACCCTTGACTTCAAATGTGTTAACAATGCATCCAATTAAAAAAACAAAGGGAGCTGATAACCAATGGGAATTTAACAAACTCAGTGGGGGCAATAAGCATTAGTCCTGAAAGATGAAGTGTGCTAGAGGCAGAATGAATGCATTTATAAAAATAAATGTGTGTTACAGTGCATACACATCATCAACTAGAGTTAGAACAACATTTTGTCACATTTTATAATGTTTTTCTTTATCATTTCAATTTTCAGATTGAAAAGCTCAGTAACTCACTGGTTTTAAAAAAGCTTAAAAATACTCATTGAAAGATGTACAGTACAAAAATGGTAGATGTCTGTGCAGGGAAGGGGCCTGCTTTGCAAATAGGAAATGTACATTCTAGATCATGCAGTAGCACCATTGATTCTTGAGGTCACTTCTTTGGTAGGATTGCTTATTTTCTCCTCCTCCCACAGTATTTGCCTTGACATCCAGCTCCCCCTAGAGGACAAGCAGAGCAGCACCATTATCATCAATGGTGGCCCATGATAAGTCTGGACCGTTGCCAGGAAACGTTTTCATGCAACAGTGACATATCTTTCAGGTAAAAGTCACCTACGGGATTAAAGAATGACATCACATGTCACAGACTGATTTAAACCCTCACTAAGCCACCTTCATGAAAGGGCAGTTGGGATTAGTTAAAGGGAAATTTCACACTGGCACTGAGAAGAATTTTTTTCACAAAGAGAGTTATAAATGCATGGAACCCCTTACCAGAGCACCAAGAGCAAGTCTAACCCAGTCCTGAATACACTCTGCACTCACTGGACTGAACAGCCTCAGGATTAAACTATTGATGTTCATAATAGATTGCTAAGGTTTGTGCTTTCAGTTTGGTATCTATATGTAAATGTTATCCTGTGTCACAAGGCACCCTATTTAATCTTAATCATACTGGTAGGATCAGTGTGTCGTAGTGACTTGCTTTGGGTCATTTCCCTGTCATTGGTGTATAAAAGGAGTGTGTGTGTGTGTGTGTGTGTGTGTGTGTGTGTTTATGTGTGTGTGTGTTTATGTGTGTGGGCAGGAGTGCTCTTGTGGAAATGTAAGTAATACACGCGATGCGATGGGAAACACAAGACGTGCTCCTCTCTGTGAGGATAAATTCCAGACACTTTTCCATTGACTCGCAGATTGCAGACCTACCCTCACTACATCCGAAATCAAGTGGGATAATCTTTCATACTTTACACCCTCTCATGTCAGTTCAGTGTCTGACAGAAACCAGGGATGGAATGAAAGGATGTTAAAGAGATGAGACTGAAGACTCAGAGTACTGTGGTTTACTCTGTGGAATCATCCTGGACAGTTCCTCTTTCCTGTTTTAGCCTCTTAACAAGGCATGTTTTATATCCCCTGTCTGCTCTATCACTGTGTGCGTACTAAGGAAAAAGAGGGTTTCTTTCACATCCAATAGACAAATGAAACTTGGGTTGTTTGGACATGTGACATCATGTCATTTAGCCACTTGCCAGGTCAGTTAGTCATATCACTATGGGTCATTTGGTCATATGACGGCAGCTGTATCTTGAGCACTGCGTCCTGGAAAATACAGCTACTTTTCTGTTCTGTCTACTTTATGGTCCCATAAATCACATTGTGATTTTCACATTGTATGCCCATATCAGAGCCAACAGGGGCAAAGTCATGGCAGGTCCTGGAGTAATGATGGACACTAACACTCTTAGGCTATAACTCGCCAACAGTGCATGAGAAATCAGATAGATGAATGGTGACAGATGGGGAGGTCATGTTTGTGCGTGTTCATTACTGCTTTCTGCTGACTGTTTAAAGGCTTTTTATCTATCACTCACAAACAGGTCAGCGTCAGATGTGTCTAGAAATGACAGGTATGTGTCATTGATTGTCAGTTGTGTGACATTAATTTGTTAATTGTGTTCACATTTGTAGGGGAACCAGCTTATTGGATAATGAGCCACACCTTGCTGATTGAGGCCTGATTAAATACAGGTGTGGCTGGGGAGCAGGGGAAGGCTCACCTTGTCCCTGCTACTGGTTTGAATAGGCTGGTTTCTGTGTTTTTTTAAAAAAAATAAATTATTGGTTTTAAAACTTTTGTTCTTTTGGACTCGTTTATTGGAGAAGTATTGGCCAGCTTCTCTACAGCACCCACCCGCACAGGAACTCATGTCAGGAACATAGGATGAAAACTGAGAGGCAGACATCTCAGCAGTGAGTAAACAGTCTCTTACCTCTGAAGCCCCCTACACCAAGGAAGCCCTGCAGCGCTGCATATTTGGCCGCTTTGGCTGAAAACAGAATGAGAGAGACAGAGGGAAAATGAGAGAGAAAGAGAGACGGAGCAGGAAAATTACAGTCCCTCCTAGTCAGGGCTCCAAGGAGCCCTATTGGCTGATAAAGGCCATGAGCTCTGGACAATGGTGTCTGGGGTAAATGAATGCAGTTGCATTAATAAATGATCCCCTCTGCTGTGGTCACTAAGGAACAGAATAAATGGACGGGACAGAGGAACACAGTTCAAGGTCATTCTGCAACAGCTCACAAAGAGGTGAAGCCAAAGAACATATTTAGCTGAATGCTATGTAACAGTGCATGGGAATATACCCCTTCTGTGTTTTAATTTAGCATTCACATGATGGAGTTCATTAAACTGAACACATTTAGCCCAGTGAGCAGAAATAGCAACGGAGGAGAAACAACACTGGTTCCAATTAGGCCAAGCACATGCTGCATCCCCCCGCCATTTCCCTGTAGCCCCCCCAGAAATAAAATCTTATTTTTCACATCCTGTCCCACTGAGTGGTCTCTGGAATAACATCTGCTCATTATTTTATGAAGATGCAATACAGCGAAGTTGCCGTAATAATAAAAATAATTTTAGCTGCTAGTGGCCATACTGGCGTTTCTGTGTCAACATACTAAAAATACATGTCCATACTGCTAGTTCATGTGTCATTTATCATATTTATAGCAGTAACAGCTTATGACAAAGACTGCATGTTAAAAGCTTAGAACTCTGGCCATTCTGCTACAACCTGGAGCTATTTATCTGAAGCTGCGCCTGTTTGTTTGGCGTAAGTGCAGTGAGCCTGGTGGTCTGTAACCGTGGTGACTAGTGTGTTACAGACAGGGGAGCCAATTCACTTTTCTACTCATAATGAACCTGACTGTGTTTTTAATTATCATGGATGATAATAAGCATTATAGTTCTTAAAATGGATGATCCATTACCATCTCACTCCTTATTTTACTCAATTGTGAGTAATTCTGTGCTGGTGTACTTAAAATTAAGTCATTTTGGGTTGAAGATCAAAAACAAAACAATTGTCATAAAATATAGAAAGGATCTCAGGGCACTTTTGCTACAATGAATTAATGCAACCCACAATTTAAGATGTACAGTAATTAACATCATTTATATGAAATGAAAGAGAGGTGCACAAAGGTGATGCTACCACATTACTCGATATTTAACACTCTTCCCTATTCACAACAGACCAAGAACTCAGATCCTGATGGACAATCCTTTGTAATACTGAAAAGCTTGTTTGTCGAATCATGTCAGGGTCATTTTAAGTTTAAAGGTCAATTCTTTTTCTCCCCTTTTTATACCACACTGGCAGGCACTGATCTCAGGCAAACTCAGTCAGAGAGTCCACCTCAGTGATAATCCCACCTCGGCGATAATCCCCCACCTCGCTGATAATTCCACCTCAGTGATAATCCAGGGAGAAAAACAGATTATCAGCAGCATTACATGCCACAGAGTCATAACAGTTTCTGTTTAATCACAGGCTGTAATCTGACCCAAATCCTTCCCTCATCTACTATCGCCACTGTCCTAGACAATTGTAGCTCACAGAAGGATCTGTATGCTGGGTTCCGAATGGTAAGAAATGTAACAGTTTTTGCGTTACGTGAATTATAATAATTTAAGCGCATCAGATTACTAGAAGAAACAGGCCAGAAAACTAAGATTAATATCCATGAGGAGGAGGTGTTTTTTCTCACACTATACAGAATGATCCACAGTGCTAGTGAAATGGAGTGTTAGTAGACAGAGGCACAGCAAGGAGGAGAGATGCATAGAAAGACAGGCATAGAGACAGTGAGAGGGAGACCGCAGACAGACAGTGTGGAGAAAGTGAGTGAAAACAGAATGGTTTGAGCCCACAGTGCCCGAGGAGAGTCAGGAAGGTATTTTTGAGCTGGTATCTTCTGATAAGGAATTTGATACAGGAATCTTCTACAAATAAACTGTAACAGGGCAGACATGGGGGGGGGGTTGTTGATATGGAAATCAACTGCTATTTAGAGACTGGAACGAAACTTCCTGAAAGAGCTTTCTGAAATGCTCTGAAACAAATGTGCACGCATAAACAAATATATGCAAACACACACATTCAAAGGATACAAGCACACACACATTAGTACTGAATGGTTCAAACTTAAAACATTACTCAAACCTGAATTATAATTATCTGCCTCATCATTACAGATACAAATATTTCCATAGATGGTTATTAGTCAGTATCTGCACAATCAGTAGGCTCAGTGCATTTTCCTTTGTTCTGGGTTTTGCTGGTCATGCGCACCACCTTGCACAGATGGAAGGAAATTAATGGAATTACTGTACCTGCATAGGACTTTGGGTAACCACCGAAGCCTAGGACACCGCCCCCTGCAGGAGGAACAAATTTTCACATATGCTAACTTCTACAGAGCATTTACAGAATGATCACATTGTATGAAATCTCAGTAAATGTAATCACATAGAAACAGTTTAACATAGGCTTTAGAACACACTAAAAAAGAAGATCTGCTGCTCTGACCAGGGCTGGATGGGAGACCCCCACACAATAGCCATCCCTAACTGTCTCTGGCTTTAATGTAGGCTGATGGATATTTTTAATTCACTGCACCACTGTTACTGTTCCACAGCTTGTTTTATTTTCCACTGTTTTCCAGCAGTTTCTTGACTGCCTTTTCCCAGGGTCAGGGAATAGACTTCCAGTTTTCCCCCCATTTGGCCCTGGGGTTTCTGTTCTTTTGATGGAAAGTGCACTCTGTCCAGAGCTTTGAGACTGTACCGTAACTAACGGGTTTTGAGGCTGATGGTGAAACAGTGCCTGGCAATGTGCTGGCCTAAATCAGGGCACTGCTGCTCTGGAAGAGGCGTAGCTCCCGCTGACACGCGTCTATCGAGGCCACGCCTTTGGCACATTTTTAGTAATTGGAATTGGGTCTTAAAACCACGGAGCTGGCAGCTGCCATCCAAGACTGACACACTCCTCCGGGAGGGGAGGTCTGTGCGCCAGTCATCATACGCCACATTTTCAAAGTGCACTGCCATCCCAGAATTCCACAGTCTTGTCTGAATTTTCACTTTCCTGGAGAGACCTACGCATAGGTCCTCTTCCTGGAAAAAGAGGTGCGGTGCATTCCCTCTGACCATTTCAACAGAATGAGCCAGATTAATGGTCTCAGAGTGTATGCGTGTGTTTGTGAGAATGTCTGTGTGTGTGTGTGTGTGTGTGTGTGTGTGCTGCTCGGGGGGTGATAAGCCTGCTGTCTGCTGTCACTGGGATTTAACATGACGTACTGAAGTCTCCCAGAGCAAAGTATCACAGCTTATTTTCTCACTCTTTCAGACCCGCTTACAGAGTGCTAATGTGCATATTTATACAGCTGAACTTGTTCAGGAAAAGTTACTGACAGAAGGGTACAACAACAGCAGCTTTACATTAAGGGTTTAAACCTGTGTGTGTGTGTTTATGTGTATGTGAATGTGTGTGTTTTGTGTTCTCTATATATGTGTGTGTGTGTGTGTGTGTGATTTAGACACACCCCGCCTTTGAAAAGACAGTTTGTCAGGGTCATCTCACCTGGTTGATATCCTGCACCCAGAGAACTGTAGCCTGGTGGGGGTTGGGGGGGGGGGGGGGGGGTAAAATAATAAGTTGGTAATAAGGAGTAATAATTAGTAGATCTAAATGTACAGGAGAAGAGAGACTGGTTTCAGTCATACTATACCTGGTTTAGGAGGCTTTCCTGCTGGATACCTTAGACCTGAAACACATCAGTATTACCAACATTAGACTCATACAGCTCATACAGACAATAAAGCCATCTAAACACCTACAACAGATCCATAATGACACCTGATAATTTTGCCTTGCTTTATATTTTATACACCATGTCACTCATGCAACTCCTGTAAGACATACGTGCCGTTCAGGAATATGTTTAAAGATAGTTATCATCTAATTATTCACATTTAGATCCTGTATGAATAATGCCAAAGATTCATAAAGGGAAGCTGACTCAATGACACCTCCCAAAAACAGAAAATCAGAGTTCTCTACCCCTCTATCACATCATAAGGTGGAGTCACACCCCACAGGCCTTTCAGCAGCTGAAAGACATCCTAGCTAATAAATTTGTCCCTTACTTTCCATGACTAGGAGCTGCAATGAAAAACGAGGCAGTTATTCACAGGAAAACCATTATAAAGATGAAGGAATGGTACTATACCTCCACCAGGTACGCCTCCAGCACCAGGTACAAGGCCAACTCCACCCACTCCTCCTGGTCCAACTCCACCCACTCCTCCTGGCCCAACTCCAGCCACTCCTCCTGGTCCAACTCCAGCCACTCCTCCTGGCCCAACCCCACCCACTCCTCCTGGCCCAACACCGGCTACTCCTCCTGGCCCAACCCCACCCACTCCTCCTAGCCCAACACCGGCTACTCCTCCAAGCCCTACTCCTGGTCTAACCCCACCTACTCCTCCAATTCCTCCCACTCCCCCAGCACCTAAAACACACAGGAAAACCACAAAGTAAAACCATTGCAAATGGCACTGTAAAAAGATTAACTGTACAGTGTATATTATTAAAATGTGTACACAAATATGATATATCATGTGAATACATCACACATTTATACGTTTTTAGTGAATATATTGAAGAATATAATACCACCGTTTGATAAAAATTTCAGACTCTATAATTGTAATGTAACATTTAACATATGAGAACATTTTTGTTTTGTTCCCTCTGACAAAGTTAATTTCTTTTTTTTTTGGCGATTAAAAGATAGAGTGAGGGGTCAGAGAGAAACTTCAGAGGATGTAATAATTTAGCTTCTTATCACTGATCTGAGAACAGGGAATAGTTCTTTCCAGATTCTTTGAAGTCCCCTTCACTGGCTCACTGGCAAACCACACTGAAGAAAACACTTCCAATATGTACATGGCAACAGTCTAATACTTTTTCTTAGTTTACATTAATCTTAATTATTATCATTATAATTCCTCTGAAATAAAACGTGTCTGAAATTGCACTTACTATCACAGATTGATTTCCCAGTAATATTGTAATAAGCTGTAAATCCTCAGATAAAATGATGCTAATATGCTGGCAGTGTGTGTATAGAGGAGAGGCTGGGTATGGTCATACTGTACCTGGTTTAGGAGGCTTTCCTGCTGGATACCTTAGACCTGAAAAACATCAGTATTTTCAACATCAGACTCATACAGACAGTATGGGGAGGACAGAAACAGCTCTGTAACACCCTCCTTATTGTTATTATTGTAATTACATCATTATTTATAACTCTGTATTGCTTTCCTTATGATTTCTTCTCCTCTTTCTTCCTCTTATTTATTTGGTTGATGCCAAATCTTATCCCAAATGAATGAAGTGAAGGCCAAGTTACTAAAGCGCAAGAAAAGTAAGGACAGGGCGTATCTGTGCAGAGCAGCAGGTTAACATAGTGATATTTTTTACAGCAGTGATATGCATGATAGAGTATTGCTTTCTGGGTAACCACTCCCTGGTCACTACAGGAAGGAGGCATGGTCAAAGTCATATGGCTCAAAAGGGTGGAGTTTATTCTGATGTCTGTGGTGACTGATTTACTCACAGCTACACTGCACACACTGTGACAAATGTCTGGACTTTTACTTGCATGTTTTTCAGTTAGGAACTGAAATCAGAAGTTGATCACTTATTCACGGGGAACATGATATAAAGATGGAGGGGTAATGCTGTACCTCCAACAGGCAGGCCTCCAGCACCAGGTACAAGGCCGACTCCACCCACTCCTCCTGGTCCAACTCCACCCACTCCTCCTGGCCCAACTCCAGCCACTCCTCCTGGTCCAACTACGCCCACTCCTCCTGGCCCAACCCCGCCCACTCCTCCTGGTAAGACCCCGGCAACGCCTCCAGGCCAAACTCCAGCCACTCCTCCTGGCCCAACTCCAGCCACTCCTCCTGGTCTGACCCCGGCAACACCTCCTGGCCCAACTCCACCCACTCCTCCTACTCCACCTACTCCACCAGCACCTGATGTATGCAGGACAGGCACAGACTTATTGTTGAATTGCATGTCACTGTTGAATGGCATTGCATGTCATTATTTGGTTAAAAAGAAGATACAGTAAGAGTGACATGCTATTTACTGGTTTATTGAAATAATCTAAATCACAATTAAATATCTGTTGTCAGCAGCGCTTGCTATTTATACAGATTAATGTCACTGTAGAGTGATAAGTTGTAAATACTCAGATAAAGTGATGCTAATATACTGTCAGTGTGTATAGAGGAGAGGCTGGGTGCATTCATTCTGTACCTGGTTTAGGAGGCTTTCCTACTCCCAAACCCAGACCAGCGGGATACCTTAGACCTGAAAAACATCAAAATTATGATGATTAGGTTTTTACTCATTAGATATGTTTTAACTACCACATAGATGGTGTATTTTACATGTATTTATCTTCATTGTTAAAAAGAGCTGAAATCTGTTATGGAGATTTACAGTGAATGCAGTATCAAGATGGAGGACTCATATTATACCTCCACCAGGAACACCTCCAACACCAGGTATAAGACCGGCTCCACCCACTCCTCCTGGTCCAACTCCAGCAACTCCTCCTGGTCTAACTCCTCCACCCACTCCTCCTGGTCCAATTCCACCCACTCCTCCTGGTCCAACTCCGCCCAATCCCCCAACTCCGCCCACTCCTCCATAACCTGAAATATACATGACCAGATGACATGCATACTAAATAACCCTGGTTATTTACACAGACTGTAATATTGGCTCTGTTTTATTTTAACGAAATAACACGATAAAGTTAAAGTAAGGTAAACTTTATATACTGACAGTATATATAGGGGAGAGGCTGGGCACAGTCATACTGTACCTGGTTTAGGAGGTTTTCCTGCTGGATACCTTAGACCTGAAAAACATCAATGTTCTCCATGTCAGACTCATACAGACCGTAAAGCCATCTAAAGACCTACAACAGATCCATGATGATAATTTTGCCTTGTTTTAGATTTTTTATGCCATGTCACACATGCAGCTCCTATAAGACATATGTGTCATCCAGGAAGAATGTTGCCATTTAATTATTCTCATGTAGCTGGGTGCCTTAGACCTGATATCAAGAACAAACATGAACAAAACAAGACATCACGTTCTGATGCCAATGATTGGAAAAGGCCTCACTGCCAAATATGCTTTATGTATTGTACTCGTTACTCCTATTGTCTTATTATACCACACACACATTATACTGTGGCATCTCAACTATATGCATTATACTAAAACACATACACTACACACACCTACTCTACAGCACCTATAAAATACAATCACTCTGGCACCTTCACCACACACACTCTGTAGCATTCATACTACATCCTTACACTATAGCAGCTACATCTCATATACAGCTACTGAATTGTATCTACATTACACATTTCTATGCTACACATTGCTAAACTGTACACACTATGCAACCATTTTAAACCTTTCATTCACATAAAGGAGCTAAAATTGGAAAATGAGCCGTGATTCACAATGAACACCTTACAAAGATAGAGGGACGATACTCTACCTACACCAACACCAGGTATAAGGCCAGCTCCGCCCACTCCACCTGGCCCAATTCCACCCACTCCTGCAACTCCTCCCGGCCAAATTCCACCCACTCCTGCAACTCCTCCTGGTCCAAGTCCGCCCACTCCCGCAACTCCTCCTGGTCCAAGTCCGCCCACTCCTGCAACTCCTCCTGGTCCAAATCCGCCCACTCCACCAACTCCACCCAGTCCTCCAACCCCGCCCACTCCTCCAGCACCTAAAGTATACACAGATTGATGTCATGGTGAAATTGTAGCAAGTTGACACTTTATTATCTGAGTAACATTTTACAGATTCTCACTTTAGTTCTAGTGTTACTGATGTTTCTTGACTGATGTTTATTGAAAGATATATTTCTTTACAGTATTGTACTATTGTCATTGTAGCACCGTAATTATCACTTTTGTCTAAATGTATTACTAGTATTGTGTGTAGTTGTACTGTTGTCTGTGTAGCCTTTTTGCATGCAGTATTTTATCTTATTTTGAAAGTTAGCCTGGATAAGAGCACCTGATATTTAATGAATGTAAATGTTCAGGTAATTTAAGAATCTTTATATAAAGTGACGGTAATATGCTGACAGTATGTATAGAAGGGGGGATGGGTACAGTCATACTGCACCTAGTTTAGGAGGCTTTCTTGCTCCCAGACCTATACCAGCTGGATACCTCAGACCTGCAAAACATCAATATTTCCATTATTTCATTATTCCATTTGTTAGAAATGTTTTGACAGTGAAATAGAGGATGCACTTTATGCATACTGATTGTTATAATGAATGAGCACTGAAATCTGATATTGAGCAGGTATTTACAGTGAATAGATTATAAAGATGAAGGACTCATACTATACCTCCACCAGGGACACCTCCAAAACCAGGTACAAGGCCAGCCCCACCCATTCCTCCTGGTCCAATTCCACCTACTCCTCCTGGTCCAACTCCACCCACACCACCAACCCCTCCAATGCCTCCTGGTCCAACTCCACCCACTCCTCCAGGTCCAACTCCACCTGGTCCAACTCCGCCCACACCACCAATTCCGCCCACTCCTCCTGGTCCAATGCCCACTCCTCCATAACCTGAAATATACATGACCAGAAAACATGCATTCTAATCAAACCTTGTTATTTACACTAATTTTAATGTGTGGTGTTATTATGCTGGCAGTGTAGTGTTGAGGGAAAAGGCTGGGTGCAGCCATAATGTCCATCACTCCCAGCCTTCTTGCATTCATCACCAGTCTGATAAACCTGTCACTCTCCATGGGCAATGTGGCAGCATTCGCATCAGCACTCTCCGTCCCTTTCTGTCTAAAACGCTTGAACGAGCTGTGGCTAACCAGCTATCCTTCTTTCTCTCCCGGAACAACCTTCTTGGCCCTTTTCAGTCTGGCTTCAGTACCAGTCATTCCAGAGACTGCCCTGTTCTCCATTACTGAGGCTCAGCCAGAGCTTCCTCCCACTCCTCAGTCTTGATTCTTCTAGACCTCTCTGCAGCCTATGACACAGTGAACCACACTTTACGTCTTTCTACCCTGACTATGCTGGGGATTACCAACACCGCTCTCCCTTGGGTTGAATCCTACCTCTCTGGATGCTCTTTCAGGGTGTCCTGGAACAGTGGGTTGTCTAGATCCCACAGCCTGTCTATGGGTGTCCCTCAAGGCTCTGTATTTGGCCCCTTCCTTTTCTCTCTTTACATGCAATGTCTTGGCTCTGTCATCTCCTCCCTTGATTTTTCGTAAAATTTCTATGGCGGCGACATGCAACTCTTCTTGCTGTTTCTGCCATCTGACACACGTTTCCACATGTACCTCAATAGCACTGTCAAAAGCCTTGGTGTAATGCTTAATAGCAAACTGTCCTTCTTCTCTCAGATGGCAGCGATGAGTCAGGCTTGCAGATTCTTCTTGTACAATATCTGAAGGATCCACCCCTATCTCACCACATATTCAACACAGCTACTAGTTCAGACTCTGGTCCTCTCATGCCTGAACTACTGTAATTCCCTCCCTATCTGCCTGTGCAATCAGACCTTTACAGCTAATCCAAAATGCAATTGCACGACTAGTCTACAGTCTTCATACGTAGTCAAGTTACTCCTCTCCTCACCTCACTTCGCTGGCTTCCTATTATCACTCGCATCAAGTTCAAAACCTTGGTGCTGGCATACAGGACAGTGAATGCGATAGCCCCCTCATACCTATGACCAGTTTTCAAACCCTATGTTCCCTAAAGATTGCTGCACTCTGCATCTACAGGGCAACCACCTATCCCGACCCGGGGATCACTCTCTTCAGCCACGATCCCCGTGTGTACTGGTCCGTCAGTGGTGGAATGAACTCCCCACGGAGGTTAGGACAGCAGAATCACTAGCTATCTTCTGACACAGACTGAAGACCCTCCTCTTCAGACTGCATCTCAGTCCCACTTCAATCCCCACCCCCTAACACCTGCTACTTCTAGTATGTTTATTTTACATGTAGTATTATTATGTATTTTTCATTCTGTGTTCTAGGGACTGTTGTATCGTAGTATACTTGGCTTCTGTTAGACTGCACAAGGTAACTTGTGGTAGGGTTTGAATACTGTTATTCTCACACTCACTGGTCTGGGAGTGTTGTTAGCCTTGTCTGACATACAGTATGTTGCTAATTTAAATAGAATGGATACACTTATTTGGATACTGTTCTATTGTGCTTGGAAGTTGCTCTGGATAAGAGCATCTGCTAAGTGCATGTATTGTAATGTAATGTAACTGTTTTAGAAGGTTTTCCTGCTCCCAGATCAGTGTATTAAATGCATATGTGATTCTGTGATACATTCAGAAATATATTCATAATATTCAACATAGGTGTTGTGTATGCTAAAGTTATTGGAATATATCAGCAAATATACATAACGTGTATACGAAGAGGCTGGTTACAGTCATACTGTACCTGGTTTAGGAGGCTTTCCTGCTGGATACCTTAGACCTGAAACACATCAACATTCTCCATGTCAGACTCAAATCTTCACTTGCTATTATCAAAGAAATTGGCTGTATCCTAAATCACACACTAGCGTGCTGTATACTAGCATGCTGTGTAGTACATACTCTCCACTAGATCTTTTATTATATATCGATAAGTAAACAAACCCACTGTATGTATCAATTGTGAGTGTGTTAATGCACTCCTGTGTCTTAATTCTATGGGGAGGATCTTTGACCTTAGCTACATTAGCCAAGCCAGCCTACCTATTGTGTTTTGCTATAAAATATATATTACAGCTAGCATGTTATGTGACTGTACATTGAATGATCTATGATAGCATAAAACCAAAAAACAAATCTAATAGTTGAGAAATATTTTTGGTTTAGACAATATTAGAACAGCTCTCCAAAGCACAGAATGATCTTTGTGTTATAAGGATGGAGGGGTGGTTCTATACCTCCACTGGGCTCACCTCCAGCACCAGGTACAAGGCCAGCTCCACCCACTCCTCCTGGTCCAACTCCAGCCACTCCTCCTGGTCCAACTCCGCCCACTCCTCCAACTCCAGCCACTCCTCCTGGTCCAACTCCGCCCAGTCCTCCAACTCCAGCCACTCCTCCTGGTCCAACTCCAGCCACTCCTCCTGGTCCAACTCCGCCCACTCCTCCAACTCCACCCACTCCTCCAGGTCCAACTCCACCAACTCCCCTATAACCTGAAGCACACATGACCAGACAACAGGCATTATAATCAACCCTTGTTATTTACACAGATTTTAATATTGTCTCTGTTAATTTCATGAGTTAAAGTGATCATGTGATAAAGTTAAAATTGTGATAATATACTGGCAGTGTGTATAGAGGAGAGGTTGGGTACATTCATTCTGTACCTGGTTTAGGAGGCTTTCCTGCTCCCAGGCCCACACCAGCTGGATACCTTAGACCTGAAAAAACGTCAATATTCTCGACATCAGACTCATACAGACAAAATGGAGGTAGCAGGTTTACAGTTATATGTCTATCCTGTCTTTATTATTATTATTATTATTATTTCTAGCTCTAGTCACCCTTTCTCTGCACACTTCCCTCTCCCTGTCAGCAGATCAGGAGTCAGTAATGAGGGGTGATCCAGTCCATATTTTCCCTCTGACTCAGATATGAGTGACATCATTGGGTAGATAGTCAAATTCCCTGTGGTTCTATGGGAATGTGTCCCAAAGTTACCCCTTAAGCCTTTGAGACCTCATGTTCGTCAGAAAAGGCACAGGCAACATATTAAGGGCTGTTCCAAGCTGTAGTCACTTGGGTGAGGTGCTCAAAGTAAGCCCTGAAATAACCCCTCAACAAAGCGGAAGCCAGTGGTCACTTCAAGTGAACATTGAAACGGAATCCTACAGACCACCTCAAACACCTTAAACATTTATGAACATGATCTGATCATGTTTAGCAATGTTTTAACTGCCAAATAGATTGATTATTTTCAATCTCTCTGGAGATAGACTGAAATCTAATAGGATGATCTAAAAGGAGATTAAATCTGATAGCAGTTATTTACAGTGTATACATTATAAAGATGGAAGACTTATACTATACCTCCACCAGGAACACCTCCCACACCAGGTACAAGGCCAGCCCCAGCCACTCCTCCCGGCCCAACTCCAGCCACTCCTCCCGGTCCAACTCCAGCCACTCCTCCTGGTCCAACTCCAGCCACTCCTCCCGGTCCAACTCCAGCCACTCCTCCTGGTCCAACTCCAGCTACACCCCCAACTCCAGCCACTCCTCCTGGTCCAAGTCCGCCCACACCACCAACCCCGCCCACTCCTCCTGGTCCGATTCCTCCCACTCCACCAACTCCACCCACTCCTCCAATGCCTCAAGTAAGACAGAAGGATACACATGGAATTTAAGATGAATGAAATAAAATACTTTTAACTTCTATACACACAGTATACAGCACATTAAATGCATATGTGATTTTGTAATACATTCAACATATATTCATAACATTACATATGTGTTATGCATACTAAAGTTACTGGAATTTATCAGCAAATAAACATAACCTGTATATGAAGAGGGTGGTTACAGTCATACTGTACCTGGTTTAGGAGGTTTTCCTGCTGGATACCTTAGACCTGAAAAACATCAATGTTCTCCATGTCAGACTCATACAGACCGTAAAGCCATCTAAAGACCTACAACAGATCCATGATGATAATTTTGCCTTGTTTTGTATGCCATGTCACACATGCAACTCCTGTAAGACACATATGTCATCCAGGAAGAATGTTACCATTTAATTATTCTCATGTAGCTCCTGTATGAAAAATGCCAATGATTCATGAAGTAAAGCTGACTCAATGACACCTCCCAAAAACAGTAAATCAGAGTTCTCTACCCCTCTATCACATCATAAGGTGGAGTCACACCCCACAGGCCTCAGCAGCTGAAAGACATCCTAGCTAATGAACTTTACTTTACCTTACTTTCCATAACTAGGAGCTGCAATGAAAAACGAGGCAGTTATTCACAGGAAAACCGTTACAGAGATGAAGGAATGGTACTATACCTCCACCAGGCACGCCTCCAGCACCAGGTACAAGGCCAACCCCACCCATTCCTCCTGGCCCAACTCCAGCCACTCCTCCTGGCCCAACTCCAGCCACTCCTCCTGGCCCAACCCCACCCACTCCTCCTGGCCCAACCCCACCCACTCCTCCTGGTCCAACTCCAGCCACTCCTCCAACTCCAGCCACTCCTCCTGGACCAACTCCGCCCACTCCTGCAACATCTAGGGAAGACAGGTAAAGACCAGTGCTTACTGGTACACCACAAAATATGAAAATCACAAATCTGAAAAAATGTATGCTGAAACAAGTGCTGAATATATTTAAAATGACAGTTGGTAGCACATTTTTCATAATTTCAGGGAAATTTGCTGTGTATAACATATATCAGCATAATTCACAGGGGTAAGCTGTTCATCTGCTGAAATACCGTCCTTTCTCTCAATGCTCAGCCTCTCAGGCTGGCTGTTGCCAGGATTCTCCCCTGCTGTGTCTAACAGAGAAAAAGGAGGGGGGACACAGTGACCGAACCTGGGGTTTTGAGAGGCTTGGCTCCAGGCAGCACCCCTGCGCCCCCAACACCGAGCAGCGCTCCTGCACCTCCAGCTCCAGGCCCAGCCCCTGCAGGTATAGGGAGGTAGGGGCCAGGGGATGAAAGATACAGTCAGGGTGCAGTATCCACTGAGGAGTTCAGGTGCCACTGTGGCCAATGTTTTCTCACCCAACCATTCAGATTCAGTGCTACAAATGTTAGACCAACAGACCAATGCATGTGTGACACAATAAAATGTGTCATGGCATGATACACGCATTAGTCTGTTAGTCTGACATTTGTAGCACTGAATCTGAATGGTTGGGTGAAAAACATGGACAAAGGCAGAGCTGTGTCAGACAGGTCAGACCTCTCTGCATTACAGGAAAGTTAAAGGTTTAAGCTTATAACTATAAGTTTGATCAATAAGAAATCGTGTTTCTTTTGTAAAAAGCAGAGTAAATTTTTTAGGCATACCTGTTCCTGTTGGTTTTGGAGGCTTGCCAACACCAACACCGACTCCAGTGCTGACGCCAACACCAACACCAGTACCAGCAGCAGCCCCAGGACCAACACCAGCACCTGCAGCAATACCAGCAGCAATGCCAACACCAACACCAGTACCGATAACAGCACCAATGACAATACCAACACCAGTACCAGTACTAGTATGAATGCCTGCACCAATCACTATACCAACGCCTTCAGAACAAATCAAAATTATAAATTACAATTAAAGTGGTGATTCTTTGCTACTCCTCCTCAGCACTGACTGAGATTGTTGTTGTGCTAATGCTGCTTATGCTTGAAGACTACACAAATGTTTGGCACCATCATGTGGTGGAAAAGCTGCATTTCACCATTTTTCCTGGTTTGGCCTGGTTTGCTGATTTTTCTGTAGGTTACATATTTAAACATGTGTGGTAATTGTGGTTTTGTAAACTGTACTTTTGGGTCACAATGCCGTACCTGTACTGGTCACTACCTGTTCTGCAGCTTAAGGTGTTGTTAACTTACCTGCAGGCTGAGCACCTGTAGGGCCTGAGAGAGAGACAAGGGTGAGATAAAACATTAATGTCTTCACTTTCGCTCTGTTGTTTCATTGTTTCTGAAAGGAGATAATTGATCCAATCATTTATATTATCACAGGAGAATAAATATTAGGGTCTGCTTGTGAATCTCATTTTGCCCGCATAGTGCAAAACCCTAGCTCAGATCAGCAGATCAGCATGGCAGGATGTCACATCATCAGTCAGTGTCATGGCCAGCTCAGAGGAACAGCCAGGGAGAACACTTACCGCCACGCGGTAAAACTTGGCCTACACCAACTGAAAACAGAGAACACTGTCTCACACAGGGAAATACCTGCAAACGGGACTTTCTATCACATGATATTAATACTGATATAATAAAACAGATATTATAAATGTGTGTGCATACTTCTGAGCACTAGTGTATGTGTGTGTTTGTACGTGTGTGTTCTCACCTCCGGTGGGGGATGCCACGCCTGCTCCTCCTGCAGAACACAGTCAAAACACCCTCATTATGAGCATAACTGTCCCTCTATCTCTGGGTTAAACTGAAAACAAAGCTATAGTCAAACAGCCATAAACACCATGTCCCATAAGGAGAAGCAGATTTCCGAGAGCAACGCTTGGAGTATTCTGGGCTTTGCCCCAGACTCCAGGGATACGTCAGCAACAGGACAGGATCAAAAAGCTTCTCTCAAGGCTGTCTGTGCTTCAGGCAGTTCCAACAAACCCTGTATTGTGTGTCTTGTCTTGCGGTAACACACCACATGCAAAACGCAAGGGGGAAAACTATTACTCACCGATACTTGTCCCAACTGTAAAAAAAAACATGTAAAAGGAGAATAATTAAAATTATTGACATATAATTACTGTTATAAATACAAGATGAGGCATAGTCATGATCCACCACAAATACTGCTTTATGAAAGCCTACATGAGTCAATGAATTGTGGTACAAAAAAGACAAATATTCCTACAAAACTACTTACCGCTAGGCTGAACAACTCCACCACCCACTGCAAAAATCAAAATAATAATCATATAAAATAATATCATATTACCATAAAATTATTATAATAAACCTCAAATGACCACAATACTGATTATTATTAATAAGAATAATAAAGGACTGAACATACCATCAGGCAGAACTCCTAATTCCAATGTGAAAAAGAGAGGAAGAGTCACTTTAAATCTCACAGAGAGATACAATGTGTGCAGACTTTACACTCAGAGTGAGCTATGCGACAAAAGGGTGCCAGGGTAAGATCTCACCTGGATACACTCCTGTTCCACCTGCAGGAATGAGATTAAAAGAGGGAAATCAAACATAGGAAGACTTTTTTGAGGCAGGGGAATGGGGGTTTGGAATTTTCCAGAGGTGGAGGGGGTTGGGTATGAGTAAAAGGTGAAGGGTAGTGGCATCCTCTAGTTAACACTACTATAGAAGACTAGTGAGAATCTACCTGGTGCAGTTATTTCTCTCTACTGGGGTAGGAGGGGGTATCAGAGGGCACACAGTGACAAATAGAATCCGGGCTGAGTGTCACCTGGGGACAGGTGGGAGTGCAGAGAGGAGGGGCGCATTCCAAATGCAGAACACTGCGCGGTTAGTGAGGGGGCGGGAGAGTGACTCTACGTCACAGATCTCTAACTATCTACGAGTGCGATGACATTTGCCACCACGGAGCATGCAGTACACGGCTCGGGGGGGGGGGGGGGGGGCTTACTGGGCTCAGGGGCCTTGTCAGTTGTGACAATAGCCGTCGGTCCTGCCAAAAGACAACGGTTTACAGCTGTCAGACTCTGCAGGCTCAACAAAACATGCTGTACGCACGCCACAGTCGGTGTGCGTCTCACACACACACCAGCACCAACTGAAATTTGTACCTGTGTGGACAATGGTACATTTTGTGTGGTATAACACCAGCACTTCACACGTGTCACTTCTGCCAACAATGGTACTTAACTGATTCATATTCGTAATCCATGGCGTATTTATTTTTTTAAATTCATGCTTTAACGTAGAAAAGAGTACATTACTTTTTTCTAAGGGTAGGAAGGGCTGTCATGACAACAGGCTTTTGATTGTAAAACACTACTCAGAATCACTAACCCTAAGGCAGCATATTGCTCGAGAAGACAGCACAGAATGCAGAAGTCCATTACATGTTTGGAACAGGGAAAGGAGCTGTCCTTGACCTTATGTAAGCCTGTTGTTCAGCAACAAACCATCATGTGGCTCTGAACTGAACTACTGTAAAAAACTGAACTAAACTACTGAAAAAACTAACCTGCCTCCATTGATATGAATTTTTGAAATGAATTTCATTGGATGTGTTTGATTGCACTTTCACTCTTGTAAGCCTGATTGAACATCACCTACAGAAGTCTTATCTGCAGCTGTGCACTGCTGAAGGCTTTCATCTGAAACAATTACAGTGACCAGTGACTCTGAACACTCCAGAGAAACTAGCTGCAGAGTTCCTGGTGTGTTCCCTTCCAATAATGTAACTGGACAAAATTCAATGTTAGCAAGAAAGAGCTGAATCTTCACGGTCTGTATTGGCAGTGACCACAGACACACACAAAAAAATGGGGGCCTTATGCACAGGCCACAGGACAGTTTTGAAAGGAGCGCAGGGTTAGAATGTCAAGCCTGTCATCAGAGGGTTTTCAGGTTTGTATGTTGGGGGTAGTAACTGCTGCTTAGATAATGGTCACCGGTTTTGGCTGTGACCAGACGAAGTAGCCCTACAAATGGCTGTGTCCATCACACACTTGCTCATTCAGTCGCTCACTCCCTCACACACAGTGAGTGGCTCCCTGAGAAGTGGACAGCAGCAACCACATTTCACCACTAGAGGGGGAAAAGGCCAGCATAGTGTCATAGTTGCTGGCCAGTTCCTTCTCAGGTCTTGTCTTGTTTCTTCACAATACTTAAAAGGATACACTGCTCAATAAAGGCTAATCTGACACCTCACTTGCTTTGTCTAGGAACAGGTCTGCTCTGAAAAGAGTGTAATTAGAGGAATGACTGGATTCATAATAGAGGTGCCCTCTTTTAATTTCTCAGTGTTTCAAAAGTACTTCTCCCTCTTGTCTATACTTGTGTCATATAATTCCCACAATTCATACCTGGGATTTGAGTTCCTCCAGGTGCAAGCGTTGGGCCCTTGGCTGTAAAATGCAGAATGAAAACTTATTTCATAAAACAATTTTTTTATTGACTTTCGTGCATATGGTTGAATGAGACAGAGATCTTCCTCACTGGTCTTCCTCTGTTGCTGACATGTCATTGTCAAAATAGTTTGAAAACCCCAGATGACTGGCTAATTAACTGCAGTAAACCAAAAATAGGACATACAATGAGTTTGGGAATGACCATCCGGATCCCAAACTCCAGCACTGCATTAGCCCTTTGGCTAAAATGAAACTAAGGTAATGATATGTAGGTAATGTCTTTGGCACAAGAAACATATTTCTGTTGTCCTGTGTACACAATATGGTGAGTCAGACCCCTTGGAGGACCACAGAAGCTTGCAGGTGGGTCTTTGGATCGGTTTACAAGGACCAAAGGGAACGTCACATAGAGTATGATGCCAATTTGTAAAATTTGTTATTTTAAGCTTTAATTAAGGATTTACTTCGCAACAGTGAAGTATTGCATACCCAGAGTACCCAACTGTCAAAGTTAAGAGGAAACAAGAGAAGCTGTAACCTCTTAACAGGACACTAATGAAAATAAAGTCAAAAAGACACAAAAATTACACTCTACTGGCATTACTTACCTAAAATATTTTCCACACCATGAAGTTCCATCACCTGAACCTCTTAACACTGGAGCCATTCAACAATGTAATTCCTCAATACTGGACTACTACGTAGAACTTGAACTCCCTAACACCAGAGCTCCTCACTTGCTCACAAACTGCAGTATGATTGGTATACTTCAGCTGAAGCAGGAACCCACTCTTGCCATCTGTCTCTGGGGCCCTGGTGAGAGGTTACCTGGCTTTCCGCTGGGGGCGATAGGTAGTCCTGTTCCTCTCAGGCCCCCCTCTAGCACGCCTGCTGCTGTGCCCCCTGGAAGTGCCCCTGTGGTTCTGCCAGGCACACCCCCTATGCCTGGTCCTGCTGTGGCCCCAGGGGCTCCTGGAACACCAGAGGAACAGGGTGGAGCCATGCGTAAATCCAGAGGAGCCATCACTGGTCATCACTGGTCCCAGATCAGTGGCTCTGCTGCTCCTACCACCTGAAGGAGCTTCATATCCTCATGCATGCCATATCCCCTGAAGCAGAACATTAGCAATGGAGCAACAGGTTTGGGCTGCATTTGGTGGAGAGAAGTATGTCTAATGGGGACACTATGTGTATGTGTGTGTATGAACTGAAGGAGGTGTGTTTAGTGGGGACTGTGTGAATATGTGTGTGTATGATCTGAGGGTTCTGCCAGCTGTCTGGGGGACTTCCTTTGGAAGCTTGAAAAAACACTGAAAATATGAAATATTCTCACCATCTTTAGTGGGTTTAATGCCATCTCCAATTCCTGAACAAACAAACAAAAAACATTAAAAAACAGTTGAAATAACAGTCAGGCTAATCACAGTGCTGACCTAAATATGACATGACATGATATAATTGCAGGAATCTGAGATGATATACAGCAGCTGGTGCTGACCCACCTACTACTGGTGTTTCCAGTTGGCAATTACTGCTAAATCTCCCCTACACCAAAGCCCCCACTAGGCTAATGTTTTACTGAATGTTAATGTAATGTTCTTGATGCTGCTGGTTCTTGTGTATTTTCAAACACCTGGAAAAAGCCATTGACTCAATATGTCAAAGTAACCAGGTGCCAAAGCTTGAGGGTGTATGAATGTGACCCAACATGCTTTAGTGCTGTAAAGAATCAATCACATAGCCTGCTTCCACTCACCCCCTGGTCCAGCACCTGATACTTCTCCTGGTGTACCCCCTGGTAGCCCTCCTTCACCCCCAGCAACTTCAGCGCCTGTTACCCCTGGTGGAACACCTGCTGGTGCCCCTCCCAATGTTCCAGTGCCCTCTGCCACTCCTAAAGAGAGGTACATCAGAGAAGCATCCAGTCTATTTCTTGGACTAGCATCATACTCAATATGTAACATGTACTTGTGGAATCCCTGCCAGCATACAATCTCTGAAGTGATTGGAATGGATCAAGATTAGAAAGCTTGTGCATAAAAAGATACTTCTCCACGGATACACGTTTGATGATCAATATTAACTCAGGGAAGCAGTCTTCTCCAGTGTACCCACTTCTGGCTTTGTGAGACTTGAATATCTACTGTTAAAATTACCTTCAGTAAAGTATTTTTTAAAAGCCACAATTGAAATGTAACAGTATTAGTCTTCGCTCTAACTGGTGACAGTAGCCTTTGCACAGTTGTGATGAAGTAAAAGACAATAAAAGGAGACAAGACAAGTATCCTTACCATATTTTGGAGGTTTAGTACCTAGTACCACACCAGCACCTCCTGGTACGACTCCAGTTGCCCCTGGTACCACTCCAGTACCACCTGGTACCACTCCAGTTGCCCCTGGTACCACCACAGCACCACCTGGTACCACCCCAGTTGTCCCTGTGACTCCTCCAGTTCCTAGTACTCCGCCAGCAATCCCTGGGACTCCTAAAGAGCAGCACACAAATGCAGGGATCTGATAGGTCAGATAATCTTTTAAGTGAAAGTGTTGAAAGTGTTGAAGGTGTTTGTTTATTAATGGAAACGCCAGAGGGCATCATTAGATCATCTTTTGGGAACCTTATTTGCTAAAAAAAGGGAAGAAAGGAGCAGTATTTCAATAAACCTGGAGCCTGACAAAGTTCGATAACAGCATTTGACTCAGATGTGCAACAATGAGAGACAATACATCTGGACAGGTTACCTATGTGAGTGCCTGTGTATAGGTACAGCAGTATTGTCTTTCTCAGTTCTACGGCAAAGTCAGACACCATTACGGAGCTTTGTTAATGTCTGTGTTTTGTTGCAAAAGATAAACTTGTGCTCTTTTGCACATCAAAAGGTTGACGTCTCCTCCCTCTTTTTTTACAGGATAGCTGATGTGAGCGCCTTCTTTTCCTGCTATGTACGTGGTTGCAACTAAAAGTCTGCATGAGCCTGAAAAACCTGAGCCTGGCCTGACCCTCACAGACCTGAACCATTAGTTGCAGTCCTATTTGATATTCTTCCACAATGACTACAACAGGAAAATAACAGGAAGACTAAGGGTAGAATAACAATACTGTCTTTCTCCATGCAGCATACTGTATGCATGATTTGAACTTGAGCGATATCAAAAAGGATATCCAGCACGGACATGACAAATCCTTACCATATTTGGGAGGCTTAACTCCGCCAGCATAACCTGTAACACAAATGAAGATGAAATTTTTTAAAAAACAAGGGTCTACACTGACAGAATGCCAATTTCACAGACTGCCATCTTTCCCTAAAACATTTCCAACAGCTTTCTGCTACACCTGAACTGTTAGTGACATAACAGCAGGGACAAAATGGTGGGCACCAAATGGGGCAGCAACAATTCACTGTTCCTCTACCCGTACGACCACAGTGTCCCCTACAGACCCTGCTGAGTTTCTCTAGTATACCTCCTGGTACCCCACCTGGAACAGCTCCGGGCACAGCTCCTGGAACAGCACCAGGCACAGCTCCGGGAACAGCTCCGGGCACAGCTCCGGGAACAGCTCCGGGCACAGCTCCTGGAACAGCTCCAGGCACAGCTCCTGGAACAGCTCCGGGCACAGCTCCGGGAACAGCCCCGGGCACAGCTCCAGGCACAGCTCCTGGAACAGCTCCGGGCACAGCTCCTGGAACAGCTCCGGGCACAACTCCTGGAACAGCTCCGGGCACAGCTCCGGGCACAGCTCCGGGAACAGCCCCGGGCACAGCTCCGGGCACAGCTCCGGGCACAGCTCCGGGCACAGCTCCTGGAACAGCCCCGGGCACAGCTCCTGGAACAGCTCCGGGCACAGCTCCTGGAACAGCTCCGGGCACAGCTCCGGGCACAGCTCCTGGAACAGCTCCGGGCACAGCTCCGGGAACAGCTCCGGGCACAGCTCCGGGCACGCCTATTCCTGCAACTGTCCCTGAACCTGGTATCCCACCAGCACCACCTAGTGTTGGGAAGACGAAAGGTGTCAATGATACATTCAGAGCAGTTGTGCTTGATGGTTAAACAGTTCAATAATTTCAGTAAATAAGTCTTTACATTTGCCTCCTTTTTATTATAAATGAATAAATATGTCTGAAATCTACGTGACAGGTTGTGTACATCAATAAAAGTATCATAGCCCAACTCTGACAGCTTTGTGAAGAGACAAGAAGAGTATCCATACCATATTTAGGCGGTTTACCCCAAGGTCCATATCCTGTAAAAATAAAGTGGCAGACATCTTCATAATGTATCTGACTTCCATAATGACTCCATAATGATTATAATGACTTCAATCATCCCATATGGTTGGGGTTAAAGGTAATTACAAGAGCTATAGTCCCAGCAGCAACCATTCATCTAAAGGGGAAAAATGTCTTTGCTATAACTGAGTGACTTTTTATTTGAATCTAAGAGTAAGTATCACTGTTAATTTGTGCATAGCACCAAAATAACTTGGCTGCATGGTAGTTTTGTGAAGGCTAGAGTTTAGTTTTGGCTTGGATGAAACCAACACCTGTGTTTACTGGTGCTCCTAGGATTGCTGGCCTGCACTGCAGTTTGGTGAAAAAAAGAAAGAGTTTGGAGATTGAGGAAATTCTCATGACATGTCCATCAATGCTGCAATATTAGACAAAGGACTAAAGGGCGGGCCCTCAAATAAGACATGCCAGGAAACCAGGAAGAAGAATATTGTTTGCATTGATTTACCCCCAGCTCCGACTCCAATTCCAGCTCCAGGCACGCCCACAGCCCCACCTCCAAAGCCAGCTCCAGGCACCCCTCCTGGTACCCCTCCTGGCACCCCTCCTGGTACCCCTCCAGGCACCCCTCCAGGCACCCCTCCTGGCACCCCTCCTGGCACCCCTCCTGGTACCCCTCCTGGTACTCCTCCTGGCACACCAAGCCTTCCAGCGACACCAGCACCTACACGGCATGAATAGTCATCTCAGAGAGGTTTTGAATCCTGTAATGCATCATTACCAGATATATCTGATTTTCATTGCCATTAATGTATCTGAAACTGTTTAACTAAAACAAGCATAACAGTCATCTGTCACCCCCCCCCCCCCCCCCCCCACCAAACACCTTTCTCTCACTTTAAATTTTAAAAGGTTATTGAAAACACAGCTGCCTACCGTATTTAAGAGCCTTTGCCCCACCTGGATAACCTGCAATGAAGAGCATAGTACACCAGATAAAATTATTATTACTTCATAATAGTGTAATACATAAGAGTATTCATTTATTCACAGCACAAGGTAAAACAAACTGTGACAGAGAGAGACCGCCAAGTGTGATGAGCCACCCTCCTTGCCCCCAGCCCGCCCTGTATATACACCCTGCAGCTGTACCTGCAAGTCCAGCACCTGGTCCTCGTCCTGGCACTCCTCCAAATCCGGCCCCCGGGATGACCCCAGCCCCAACTCCAAAACCAGCTCCAGGTACTCCTCCTGCTCCACCCCCAAAGCCGACTCCAGGCACGCCCCCAGCTCCGAGCACACCCCCTGGTACCCCTCCCAGGCCTGCAGCTAACCCGCCACCTGGCACCCCACCAGCGCCCCCTGTTATACCTGCGGAAAGTGGCACAGTCAGGTAAATATGGCAGGTCCTTAGGCTTAATCTTTGTTAAACATGGGCTTAGTCTTGTTTATAACTAATAACTAACAACATTCTGAACAAGAATGGAAACAGAAGACTATAATACTAGAGAGAAGATTTATTGATCCCAAAAAGGGGGTGAAATTCTTCACCACAAACAGCAGACACACAGATAACGTGCTGTAAGACCCCCATCGTAATAATGACTGCATCCTAATAAAATAAATACAACACCTCCACAGAGCTCATGCAGGAAACACATCATATATTATCGCTAAGATACCTGTCAGCCGAGGGAGATCAGGGACATACCAAAAATGAAAAGTAATATCTGTGATGAATCAGAATTAATAAAAAAGAATGGTGAAGGCTTAGACTATGGAAATCAATAACTACTTTTTCATCAACAGGATCAATGTGTTTTGTTGAGAATGCTGTGAAAGCATTACTGATAATGATGTACAATAATGAAGGACAGTCTTAAGTTTCTGTGGTTGATGTGCATAAGAATGAGTCAAATCAAATATTCTTACCATATTTACGAGCTTTTGCCCCAGGTCCATACCCTGTAAGAGAAAACAATGTGACATATAGATGTGATAGATCGTTTGTCCTTTAACTCCATGGCAGATGCTCTGAATATGTCCTTGCATTAGCATGTTTGCTGTTACATTACATTGCTGCTAAAAGATGATCTGAGGACACAGAAATAATGTCAGATAATCAAAAAGTATTGCTAGCGATTCTTCCCTTGTCATTTGGCTACAACTCCTCCTACACCCTGGCATCATCCCCTCCTCCTTGTCAAGCCCACCCACTTTCCTACTATAACCCATCTTCACACCCCTGCACCAATCCCCTCCCCTCCCACACATATGGACCTATCCTTCCCCTCTGCCTCACCCTTACCCCTTTTTTGGCCCTCCCCAATCGAATGCCAAGCTAAATACTCTGCCACAACCCCTCCCACAACACAGCCCCCCCCTACAACACAGCCACACCTACAACACAGTCACACTCTGCAGAAGTTATAATAGTTTACCTCCAACACCAACTCCAGGGCCATATCCAGGTCCAATTCCAGGGACCCTTCCGGCCCCAGGAACTCCACCCACTCTCCCAGGAACTCCACCAGGAAGTCCACCAATGCCACCAGGAAGTCCTCCAACTCCACCAGGAAGTCCACCAACGCCACCAGGAAGTCCTCCAACTCCACCAGGAAGTCCACCTACACCACCAGGAAGTCCTCCAACGCCACCAGGAAGTCCTCCAACGCCACCCGGAAGTCCACCAACACCACCAGGAAGTCCACCTACACCACCAGGAAGTCCTCCAATGCCACCAGGAAGTCCTCCAACTCCCCCAGGAACTCCACCCACACCCCCAGGAAGTCGTCCAGCACCCCCTGGGAAACATAAAGAGAAGGACACAGTTATAAACAGCACAATTCAAGGAGTTCAGGGGAGTGAACCTGTGTGAATCAGTACAGGTGTATTAATAATAACATTTTGGAAAACTACTGTTTTATCTCTGTGTATTAGTTCTCTCATTCTACTTCTATCTTTATGCTCTGCTCTACACAGTCCCCCTACAGATATGAAAGGGCATTATTTGAAAATTACTATAATATAACAATATATTTGAATGTAAAATAACTGTAACGTACAGTAGAACACTATTCTCACCATATTTAGGTGGTTTAACACCTCCTGGATAACCTGCAAAAAGAAAAACATTGAATGTACAGAGTGAAACAGACATACACTGACAACTCATTGCAGTTACAGTCTGCATCAATCATTAATCTTTATAAACATTAATCAATCAATCAATGACTCAGTCAATGAGATTGTGTTTAAGAAGAGTGCATGGCTGCAGAAAGCTTGCGGGCTCAGGAATTTGCCCTGTTAAGCTCTGAAGTCCGGTGGTTAGAGTAGGCTTGAATGTTGGACTTGATAGGCCACCATCCAGCATCCAGCATTCTTTAAATGACAAACAATTACTGAAAAATATAAAAGACCCTCCTCACTCACCCCCAGGGTAGACTCCTCCCGCTCCTGGGACTCCACCAACACCAGGAACACCTCCAACACCTGGGACTCCACCCACACCTGGGACACCACCAACGCCTGGTACACCACCAACACCAGGAACACCTCCAACACCTGGAACTCCACCAACACCAGGAACACCTCCAACACCAGGGACTCCACCAACACCTGGGATACCACCAACGCCGGGCACACCACCAACGCCGGGCACTCCCCCTACACCTGGAACACCTCCAACACCTGGGACCCCACCAACGCCAGCCACACCTCCAGCACCTGGAATGCCACCAAGGCCTGGCACAGCCCCTGCACCAGGTACACCTCCACCTGAAAAAGAACACAATTGTAATCTCATCCCCCAGACCACTTGACACATTAAACAAAGTCCAATAGAGGTTTCCTCTCAGCACAGTGTGCATCAGGGTGATTAGATAACTAATTCCTTCCAGCAACATAAGACACACTTAGTGCCCTACTGCTCTGGGTAAAATCAACACAAAAATTCTTCTGTTTCTTTCACAGTAAAGGCTGAATGCACGTGTCCAAACATGTTATCAGATATGGCCTCCACTAATGCTAATGAGCTCAGCTCACTACACAGTCTTAAGTAATGATCAAATGCAGATGTAATTGCAAAGTCAAGTATACTAGTAGTCCTATGCTATTTGAATTGATTTTATCTTCATATGTCCACAAGGTGGCACTGTATTGCTTAAAATTACCATATTTAGCAGCTTTGGCCTGAGCTAGTGACACGCCTTGCGCACCCACACCTGGGAAGAGCGTGAATGGGAGAGATAGAGAGGGAATGAAAGAAAGAGAGAGCAAGAAAAAGTGAGAGACAAAGAGAAGATATGAAAGAGAGGCAGAGGGAGAGGGGCACAGAGAGACAACAAACGCAGAACATTACTCTGTAATTGCTCTCAACGGTAGTTACCCACTGTAGTAATAATAATAGTAGTAGTAAGTGGCCAGAGGTCTCTGGGCATCATTTCACTTCAGCTCTTTTGTCTTCACTCGCTTACATTGATTGGCTGGGAAGTGGAATCGGCTGTTCTCTCATGTGTCATTCAAACACTGAATAAAAAGCCATTATCTGGACAATGCAGGATTTCACCTCTCCACAAATGAACTTGGCAATGCAATATATAACTACGCATATCAGTAATATCTATACAGTCTCATGTTAGCGATTCTCTTGGCATATCCACACCTGTCCAACCATGTATCTGAACACTAGCATGCCTGTCCAGTCATGTCACTGCATACTAACATAGCTATCAAATTTTGCTTCTGAGTACTAACACACCTGTTCAATCGTTTTTCTGAATACTAACCGGTTCCTGCGGGGTATCCTGGCAGGACCCCTGCTGCTCCAGCCTGACCCCCTGGCAGTCCTGGTCCAGCACCCCCGAGAGCCCCAAAACCTGCAGCAGACGCAGTCCGTTAGCCCCACCCCCCAAAAGAGCCCACCCACACTGACACCCCCACTGCGCCACAGGACTGACCAAGGCATTAGGACGTGCAGACAACTAATAAAAATAAGACCGCAAATAACACTGAGGACGAAAGCATCAAGAACTGTGGAGAGAACTGTGTGGAAATGCAGATGGCGGTTCGCTCACCATATGGGAGCCCACCCCCTCCTGCGCCGGCACCGCCATTCAGGGTTTTCACACCTCCTGCAGGAAATGCACACAGAGAGTATCAGTGTCAGGTCATCAACATGACAACAATGCCCACTGTCCCAATCGCACCTACATTCATACGTATCTCACCTTTCCTTAAAAAACAGTAGATGGTGTATGTTCATCGGATGGGGGGAGTTACAGGGCCATATATATGAATAGAGCTATATGGACAACACCAGGAAAACCGGTGGCAGATTCTGAGAATGTAATGTGCACCCCTAACCACAGGGGTGTGCTGTGTCATTGTAAAAATGTGGAAATGCAGAATGATCTCTGACTTGAAATCAGTATGAGGACTCAATATGGTAAATAAATGGGATAAGAGAGTATAATATTTTATAATAATAATATTATAGTATAATAAGAGTATAATAATATAAAAAGCAAAAAGACACATGCAGCGGTAAGAACACTGTACCTAGGCAAGAACTTTACAGAAATGCCTCAAAGCATTTTTCTCAAGAACTTTTCTCCAGAGAAGCTAGCAGCAACACCACCCTGTAACTTTCTCCTGCCTCATGGCTAAAGCCTTGTGGGGCTGGGGTTGGGCAGTTCTCAGATGGGAAACCTCCTGGAAAACTTGGTGCAGTGGTGGGTACACTGTGCTATAGGAGATGTCACCTTTGGGATGAGACATTAAACAAGGGTCCTTATTCTCTGTTGTCATTACAATGGCACTTACTCCAAAGAGCAGGGGGCTTGTTGTCATTGCCACATTTGTCCCCAATTTAACGAGCTAAATAAATCGCTCTCTTGCGCTAACTCAGTTAATGTGTGGTGAGCTCATGTTCTTCTCCCACACAATGTGCCAGTGGCCTGTGTGGCTCACACCCCTGTGTGTACCCGTACCTTGGGGTTTGGGTGCTATGAGCGGGTATCCCCGAAACACACCAGGCTGCCGTGGCCCAAATCCCCCACGACCACCTGCAGAGAAACACAAATATCACGTTCACTGTCATTGGTTCACACACAGTGCTCAAGGGTGTGCTTATCGCTGTGCAGATGGAAGTTCTTTTTCCAGTCCTCCAGTCTTGAGCATGTGCTTTTTTTTGTCTGAAATCTGTAACGTCACTATTCTTGAATTTAGCTTTAAATTTAAAATGCACTTACATGAAAATGGTCCATATTACACATTTGTTTAGTTACCACTGATCACAGCATAGGGTAATGATGTCACAGTGAAAATAATGTCAACTGTTCTTAAAGGTGCAGATTAACTAACAATGATATTAATTAACTAATGCTATTATTATCATTTTTATCATCACCAGAACATTACATTGCATTCTCATCATTCATTTAGGCAGGTAAATGGGAGAAAGGAGAGTACCATCATGTCTCACACACACGAGAACTCAAACACACACACACACACACACACACACACACACACACACACACAAACATAACTCTCTGCTTTCTGAGTGTAATACTCACCATTGGCTCCAATGCCAGCCTGGCCCAGTGTTCCTAACACAACAAAAGGAGCAGGGAGAGCAAGTTTAGCTGTATTGACTGTTATTTCACAAAGAGTCAGATACTCATCACACTCTGGAATATGTACAGCACCGTGCTGTCATGTTCATTTAACCTCCATACTCTGCTCAGATCTCTGCTTTCACTCTGGGGCAATAAGGGTGTCAGATCCAGGACACTAAGGAATCAGAGACTACCGTGCTCACTGACTATTCAATGTCAATCAATCAAATCAGCGATCAAAGTTCACTTCATACAGCAACATACAGCAAAACTGCAGCAGATATAGCCTGCAATGGGTAGATAAAAGAAGGGCAATTTTGACTAGCATGAAAGACTGCTAGTGACCAATCAGAGTGCTGAATGTGGAAGCAGTGGGCTGAAGTGAACAGATAGGTTGGTCCTTGGAGCACTTACCCGCCTGAGGTTTGAGTCCGCTCCCTGTGGCAACTCCAGGTAGAACGCCTCGAGGTCCGAACCCTTGAGTATGAAGCAAGATCAGAGACATTAAAGCAATTGTAACTTCATCTGGCTTAGAGGCTCGTGTGAAAAAATATATATCAGGTTTAAAATGTTTCAGGAAGGTTCTTGAGTGATGGGAGTCCCACCTTGTCCAGGTACAAGTCCACCTTGATAGAGCCCAGGTACTCCTACACCTGTATGGAGGGGAGAGAGAAAATGAATGGGAAAAGTATAACTTACTGACTAACTAACTGCTGTTTTTCCAAAGAAATTGGTCCTTCAGCATGGAACACACACTATGTGGGCGTTGTCCTTTTATCTCTGGGACTACATTGTGTGGGGGTTGTCCTTATAGCTGTGAGGCTATACTGCATGGGGTGGTCCATATAGCTTTGGGACTACACCATGTTGGGATTGTCCTGATAGATTGGGACTACACTGTGCTGGAATTATAGTCACAGTCCCAGGTGCTATATTCTTTACCTGGCACTTTTGAAGCCTTCCCTCCAGCTCCCCCTCCTGGCAGGCCGGTCTGAGGGATAACAGGTGCTGTCAGAGAGAAAAGTGATTTATCAGCCTGTTCCAATACTTTGCACTACAGTACTGTATAGCATGGTACTTAGAGCACTGAGTCTGGAGTAAGTTTCAGCAGTGGTTCAAAGTGTATCATTAAGAACATGCAGCATTCTGTGAGACTAACCTCCAGCTGGAACAGCAGCTCCTCCAGGTCCACCCCCAACAACTCCAGGTCCACCCCCAACAACTCCTGGTCCACCCCCAACTCCGGGTCCAACTCCAGGACCGACTCCTACTCCGCCAGGCCCGCCTCCTACTCCTCCACCTCCAAGCACAGTCCCCCCAGCTCCAGGCACTGATAGGACACATGGAGAGCCACACAGCACTGTCAGTCACATAATAAATAATGACATAAATGATATTTTTTATAAATGTCATTTTACTGATCCTTTTAGATGTCACTCACTTGTAAAATGCATATAAAAGTATATAAATTTGAAAATATACATTCATAATATACTTTTGGTTAGCAATGGCTGGGTGCATGAGTGACAGCAGGAAGAAAGAATAGCTGGGAGTGACCCTCACCTGCTCCTGGGCCCACACCAGGCACCCCTCCAGCACCAACACCTATGGACACAGAAGTGCCAAAATTAGCACACGCCCACTCAGGCATTTCCACGGTCAGTCCAAAGCAAGGGCCTCTCCACACTGCACTGTACCTGTTTTGGAGGGCTTGAGTCCTGGCAAGAAGCGACCAGCGCCAGCTCCATACACACCATACACACCGTACCCTGAGGGAGAGGACAAATGTGAGCTTGCTGTGAGTCTCTCTGGAAACACTTTATCATGATAATACGATTATTATCGTTGTTATTGTTTTTTTAACATTATTGCTATCATTTATTAATTTATTTAGTGGACACAGGATGCTTCTAATTGGGGGGGGGGGGATCCCCTGTACTGCCCCAAGGTCAGGACACCAAGACAGTGACCCATACATTCAAAGACCTCAAGCTGGCCGTCCAGCCCCAACACACTGAGGCCCTCAACCTTCATCACTGAGATCCCTGGCCCCTGGACCTCCAGCTCTGGAATCCCCAGAGGCCCTTGGGGCTGTGGCAATCTCCATAATGTTTGGGAACGGGGATGTAAAAGGAAGGTGAATGTGAGGGGACAGGAAGTGCTGGGCATGCTAATTCAGGTAATCGGAAAACCAGTTTCCTCTTTTTAATATTCCATTTCCCAGTAGATACATTCCTGACTTCTTACGCAAGCACTTCAACAGCCCAGAGGTTCCAAATTTTTAAAAATACCACTCCTGTGAAAATATGGAATGCGTACGCTGAGATGCATATCTTTGACACATGTTAAAGAACATATTCCTTAAGGTTCACATCACCTCAACTGACCTCTAGCTAATGCAGTTGACTAAAGCCACAGATTGGTCATGTGACCTCCAATGCATTATAGGATTCTTCTGTAAGGTGGAACAGTAAAAACACACACAAAGAATGCAACCCATGATGTGCCAGCACAGGAATGGTGGTGATTACTGTCTGTTTCTTGTACAATACACCATCTAACTTCCAGACCATAATATCCAGTGGTTTCTGCTGCCTGCAGCCAGGATAAACTCCAATTGAATATCTGATACCTAATCTGAGCATTTGGAAATGGTTTGAAGGAAAACTCAATGACTTCAATTTGGAAAAAGGAAAGAAAAATGTTCTTAGAATCATTGTGAACCAATCCAAATCTTATCTGTGGTTTGCCCAGTTGAAATCACCCCTTATCTCTATAAACACGTAACTGTAACCCTGATCAAATCATTGCACTGTTTTAGGAAACTGGCAATAATGGATAATGGTATGATCAACCCAATGATCAAATAATGGCATTAAGGAGGAGAGTAATAATATTTACAGTACAGAATCAGGACGTAAGATAAATGGCCCATTTCAGAGCTAAGGTTTCCAGTTATTGTATAGCTGATGTAAAGATAGTGCTAATCAGCTCCCTGCCATTGTTCAGCTGCCCCTGAGGTGAGTTCACACTGTCAATCATTGCCTGGGTAAGCATGCTGGGGTGAGGTGACCTGGTCTCTCCCTCTGATCCAATGAGAACCCACCTGAAACAGGATGCCAACTGACAGGGCTAACCAGTAAGTGTGAAAAGAAGCCGTCCGGCAGGCGAATGACACGGGCTGTGAGAAAATACAATGGCTGCCAGTGGATCGCCCTGTGGTCATCCACACAGAAAGCTTTTGCCCTGTCAGACCAGTCCACTGTCTGGGGATAGACACATCCACACCAACTGAAGTCTCCAGACAGAAAAGAATTCATGCATTCACACTCCTACCTGGCTTTCCAGGCTTGCGACCAGCCCCTGTTGAAAGTAATGACAAAGAGACCATCAGATGTGCCTGAGGTTAGTTCCCTCCTCATGGCCCTGTTCATTCCCTGCAGGACCATGCACTGCTGCGTGGGCTAACTGTTACTCAGTAAAAATGGTTTCCTACCTGCTCCAAGGCCTCCAGCACCCAAACCACCAGCTCCTACTCCACCAGGCAAAACTCCACCAGGTCCAACTCCACCTGGTACAATGCCGCCAGGTCCGACTCCACCTGGTACAATGCCGCCAGGTCCGAATCCACCTGGTAGAATACCACCAGGACCAACTCCGCCTGGTAGAATACCGCCAGGACCAACTCCGCCTGGGCCAAAAACACCTGGTACAACTCCACCGGGTCCAACTCCCCCAGGTCTGACTCCACCAGGCCCCACTCCACCAGCTCCTACACCGAATCCACCTGCCAAGGAACACAGCACACACGGTGCATTCATTCCACTGCCCCTCAGCCTCTCAGCTCTCTGAGGATCATAACTGTGATAACTGTCCTTCCCTGTGTATTCCCTCCATTTTAGATGTTATAATTGAATATAAGCACATCATTAGATACCACCACTTACCGCGCTTTGCAGGCTTTCCACCAGCTCCTGTCAAGAGAAACAGCCAAAGTGACAATTAATGGTCGGTAAGGTAAGCTTCTTTCTTCCTCTGTCTCTGATATTTCATAAATATAAAACAATAAAGAATGCATGGCAATAATTATCATCCTGGGTAATATATGGATATATACACAATGCCGTGAGGGGTTTGACTGAACTCCTCACATGAAAGACAGCAGCTCCTACAGTGTAGCATCCCAGTCAGTGTCACAGGGGGCTGTTTATTTTATTACTTAGAGAGAAAAGAAGGATTCCCTTTGGCTAACTGACACCACTCCCGGTAGGACCCTATTTTTCCCCTAGTTCTCCTAGCCACAGGTGTGTTTTGGAGGAAAGAATAACTGGGAGTCTATGCCTCTTGTAGTTAGGAGGAACACACTGTCATTCATGCCAAATGGCACAGATAAAAAGGACTCCTACCTGCTCCAAGGCCTCCGGCACCCAAACCACCGGGTCCGACTCCACCCAGTCCAACACCCCCTGGTCCGACTCCACCCACTCCGATGCCACCGGGTCCAACTCCACCCAGTCCAACACCACCGGGTCCGACTCCACCCAGTCCAACACCACCGGGTCCGACTCCACCCAGTCCAACACCACCTGGTCCGACTCCACCCAGTCCAACACCACCGGGTCTGACTCCACCAGGCCCCACTCCACCAGCTCCTACACCAAATCCACCTGCTGGAGAACACAGCACACACCAGCCTCTGCCATCAAAGCCACCACACACAGCGCATTCATCCCGCTGTTGCTCACCCTCCCAGCTCTGATGAACAAAAAGAAATGCTGTTCTTCCCTCATACATTCCTTCTTTTTTAGATTTTATCCTTTGACCTCTCTACATGCTCCTGTCACTTACCTGTCTTTAGAGGCTTTCCCCCAGCTCCTGTTGAGAGGCCACGAGAGAGAAAAGGAGACCATCAGGGGCAGCTAAAATGAGCTTCTGTCTCTCACTCTCTTTCTCTATTCTTCTAATACATGATAAAATATGAAGTCAATGTACAAGTATTCCTCAGTTAACAAAGTACATGATTTCCTTAAGATGGGTTGAATTAAATGGGTATGGGTTACATTCTGTTTCATGTGCATGTAAATGGAATTAGATAGGACCTCATATTTAGAAATTAAGTCGAGGACTTTTTACTGGGAAGGATATGGCATTTTTACTGACCACAGTACAGACGGCCAGACCAGAATGACCTATATCCTCACATAAACGCTCTTAGAGTGCAGTGTTCCCATTATTTACGAGGGTAGATTGTTTGCTTTGGCAATCATGTTAAAATGCTAAGTGCCTATTGCCTCCAACTACAATCTTTTATTTCTTGTTGATCTATCAGTGTAGAGATCAAACCCAGCTGTGTTTCATGTCTGGGGCTTTGCTGGATGCTTTGCAATTCCACCTCATTGCCTACAAGACATGCATGGATATTCAAAACTTTCTCTGGCAAAAAGGACTCCTACCTACACCAAGGCCTCCAACACCCAAACCACCAGCTCCTACTCCACCAGGCAAAACTCCACCAGGTCCTACTCCACCAGGCAAAACTCCACCAGGTCCTACTCCACCTGGCACAATACCACCAGGTCCGACTCCACCTGGTACAATGCCGCCAGGTCCGACTCCAGCTGGTACAATGCCGCCAGGTCCGAATCCACCTGGTAGAATACCGCCAGGTCCAACTCCACCTGGTAGAATACCGCCAGGTCTAATTCCACCAGCTCCCACTCCACCTGCTGGGGAACAATGACTCTAGTTTGAGCTCAGAATGTGCATGATGAAATTGTTTCTCAGGTAAGCGGTTCAATTTTGGAATGTGTCAGGTGTCACGAGTGACAATAAGTGCCCTTGCAAAGCACCCACAAGCTGCAAGCGAATTTGCAGCAGGCTAGAAATCCTTCAAGATTCCTGTTCGGTGTGAGGTTTCACAAACAGTGAAGGACTGCCAACAGCCATCTGAAAACAAATGTTCAATATTGCAATGTGCCAAGGGGAAACAGCTGCTTTCTTGAAGGTGTTTCCTGTTTATTTATGGTAAACCAGTGAGACAGAATGATGTCATCGCAAAAAATAAGGGTGCTAAGCAAAAAACACACCGGACAGTTGTGGGAGACCGGGAGTCATGTAAGCTGTGCCAGCAAAGAGGGTGGCAGCCACCTACCACAGCAAACAATGGAAGCTTAACATGAGGAAAGAAACAGCCAGGAAGCTTGACAGAAACAGTCATGTGGTGACACACAGTACAATAACCCAGTTTTAAAACTCTTGGGTGTGTCAGCCACATCTATCATGATTCTGCAGTCACCCACACTTTGTACATAACACCCACCACTGTATATTAGGTACACTGATTCAGTTTTCAAGAACTGTAGCATGTGTACTAGGTTATAGGTCCCACACAGATCACAGGCAGCATTCAGACACTCACCTGGCTTTCCAGGCTTTACACCAGCTCCTGTGGAGAGAAACAGAAAAAGAGATAACTAGAGACGCCTGAAGTTGGTTCCTCTCCAACCCACTCCATCCCTATCCCTCTCCCTCGTGCTGTCAATTCATGCGTTTGAGCTGTCCGCTAGGGAGCTAGGGTTTCCAAGCGTCTTCTGCATTCTACAGTAGAAAGCTTAACACACTGGCCACGCAAAGGCTGTATAACCTCCAGCAATACATCCTCGTTGCCTACATTGCCATGTGCCAAAACGCCTGGAAACTGGCACAGGTAGAGAGGTCTCTTACCTGCTGGGAAGCCTCCAGCGCCCACACCACCAAGTCCGACACCACCTGGTCCAAACCCACCAGGTCCAACTCCACCCACTCCAACACCACCTGGTCCGACTCCACCCACTCCAACACCACCGGGTCCGACTCCACCCAGTCCAACACCACCGGGTCTGACTCCACCAGGCCCCACTCCACCAGCTCCTACACCAAATCCACCTGCTGGAGAACACAGCACACACAGGCCTCTGCCATCACAGCCACCACACACAGCGCATTCATCCTGCTGTTCCTCACCCTCCCAGGTCTGATGCCACACCCAAGAGGACAATGAGGGTGTGGTTTAAATGTCACATACTCCCTATGATTACAAAGGATGGGATGGTAATTACGTTGGGCACTAATCAGAAATTACAGAAAAGTTCCTAATCTAATCTGAAATTTATGGCTATTACTGCCATTATGGTTATTACTGTTGTTCTTGGCTTGTGATCTTTGGATCAGCGTAATGAATAGTATGACCAAGCTGCTGACAGGGAGTTCATTTTTTTTGTCATTGTGTGTCTTGGTTAAAACTGCAGTGCTCAGGATTTTAATCCATCACCTCCTGAATTATGAGTATGCATAAATCCAATTTGCTTTAATGACCAATCACATCCGTCCTCCCTATGTCTATGACCAATCACATCCGTCCTCCCTATGTCTATGACCAGTCACATCCGCCCTCCCCATATCTATGACCGATCACATCTGTCCACTCTATGCTTATGACTAATTACAACTGTCCATTCTGTAGCTCACCCCCCAATTTCCAGCTTTTGTCATCTCACATTTGTTATCTACAGATCAATCTTAACACAACTACGGCATTTTAGACAGGAGAAACCAGGGAGAGAAATTTAAAATGTGAAAAATATGAAAAGATAAAATTAAATATATTTTATTATATTATATAAATATAATAAAATATGTTTCTGTACCTCCAGTTTTCCCTGGTTTGTAGCCTGGAATTCCCCCAGCTCCTGTTGAAAGAGATTGAAATTTACAAGAATTTCATGATTCTCTCACAGCCAAACTTAGGTAAGGGCTGGTCTGCCCTGGTCCTGGAGGGCTGCAGTATCTGCAGGACTGGTATACCATGGCCCTGGAAGGCGACAGAGCTATTCTACTCTTGTCTTGGAGTGCTGCAGTGTCATTTTGGCTAAGCTACTCATTGTCTAGATTTCTGCCCGCCTTCCAAACTCACATTTAACTAGCTCTGCCTTGGAAGCTCCCAGATCATATCTTCTAGATTTGACAAAAAAACTATAGGACAAAAAACTATATTTTAACTACCAACAAAGATATTTTGTTCTGTTTGGAGATTTTGTTTTCAAGATTATACAAAATGGCTGGCCTCGCTCGTAGGCATAGGCATCTATGAGCATTGCTTCCAATGAGAAGAACCAATATACAAGTTCTGCTTCTAAGTTAAATGTCCACATGGATCAGGGAATTGAAGATGGGTATCGGTTAGGTAACAGGGTTCACCTGGGAATAGACCGGCACCTGTTCCACCAATGCCAGGGCCGACTCCAGTTCCAATACCTCCAGCTCCGGTACCTCCAACTCCAGCTCCAATACCTCCAACTCCAGTACCTTCGACTCCACCTCCAATCCCTCCAGCTCCAATGCCTCCTGCAGCTCCAGTTCCAGCGCCAGCAGGCAGGTAGACCCCTGAAATAGATCACAGGTGAATGAGGTATGTTGCAGCCAAAGAGCCCCATTTCCCCAGTGTTCTCCCTGAGAAATAAGCAAGAAAGGGTTTGTGGCATCCTCATGTTTAAAAACAATGCAAAATTACTTGACAGAAAGTAAATCACCATGGTTTTGCAAAGGAATGGAGTTGGAAGCTGAAACCATACATGACCAAAATTCCTCCCCCCCCCCCCCCCCCCACCAGAAACAGTATTTTCCTTGTATGGTAGATTTTGGTAGCCTGACCTCATACTGTAGTCATCTAGGACAGCCATAAGAGTATGGAGGAGCGGATACTACCCTGAGTTTAGGAGGACATTAATTACCCTCCTCCAGCTCTATCAGCTCAGGCATCAATCATGACAGAGCAGCATCTTCCAGGGGAACCCCTTTTCCTGCCACACGGGAGCAGCTTAGTGCCAAACCGGCCCTCAGACCACAACAGAATGGTACCTAATGGCTCCTCTGATGTGTTTGGAATTGGAAGAATGTGGTGTATGAGAGCAGTGCTGGTTTGTGTTCATTAATGAGCATTAATGTGCTTTAGTGGTGGTGACAGGACACATGACACATGTTTGAACCCAGAGCCCATGCCAGGTAGCTCCTCTGACAGAGGCTTTGTTTGCCGGGAACACACTTTGTGGACATCGTGTGACATTGGGACTGCATGTATGCTGGTTTTATTCCAATACTTCACACTTAATTACCTAATTGGCCCCCTAATTTACTTTTCCATTAATAATGTTTCTGTTCATGAAAAAGTACAATTCAAGATGACACAAGCACCCTGTGCTCAAGACATACAGGACAGCAGTTAGAACAATCAACACAGGGGATATTTTTGGAACAAAAACCAGCATTTTCTAGCCTCCAGCAATTAAGTCTGACACTCCAGTAAAATACCAGTGTCTCTAGTTGAGGGTGTTGTAGGACCAGATGTGCCTCAGCCATACTGTAACCTCATACTGTAACTGTAACTACTATAGCATCTGAACAGTGGCTGGCAGCTGGAGACCGCATCTCTCTCACTCTGACGCCCCCTACTGGTAATCAGGCAGCCAGACCCACTTCAAAGAGAGCAAGCAAGCAAGAACCTGCATCTCTATCCACATCTGGGGCCTAAGGACCCCAAACTTTGGTCATTAGACCTGCCTGAGAAAGAGAGAGGGAAACATGAGAAAGGACCTGGCACATGATGACGTACAGATGGACGCAGTGAGATCGTAGCTATACAGCAGTGGCTTCAGATGGAGAGTTACAGTGTGAAAGGCGACCGGTGTGAGCGGCCAGGACACGGTGCACGCAGTGTCTGCAGGTAGGTCACAAGAGAGAGAGAATATCACTCAGGCCCTTTCTTGGAATGATGGTGAATTCAGTAAATGTCTACTTTTAGCTCCCAGTGCTGCAGCCAACTTGGAGCCAAGCCCCAGCACAGTAAAGCAGAATTCCTTTAATGCTCATGCTATGTGCATAAAGCTATTTTCTGCTGCACGATTTCTTAGTAGCTAAAAAAGGGAGCGTTTTGGAAGGAACCTTCTTCTGAAAAGAAGTAGGGTGGAAGGCCCTGTACATGAAGAATGATCTCACCGCTTAACTCTGACAGATTGTGAACAAGGCCTAGCGGGTCATGAAGCGCCTTCTGGCTGGTTTTAATTTAGTTATGGGATTTGGTTGGTGGCTAGGGGATACGGACATTCACATCTTACGGATCTCATTGCACATTATTCCTGGGCACATCTGAGGGCTTTGGAAAGGTGTACAAAGTTCAGTATCCAGATAAGCAGTGTGAAGGAGCAGCCTTCACCTGTTCCCCAAAAGCTCTTTGTGTCTGTTAGTTGTATTGTTAAATTGCTTAATTGTATGTTTCTGAAGATCCCCTGTTCTCAACATGTAATTCTCCAGCGTGAACTAGCCATTTGCTAATCAGTTACGGGTGTGTGGATGGAGAGTCAAGTGTATGTTTTTTCTTGATCGGTTTGGTTATGGCCGTCTTCAGCTTGATTTGGTCTTGTGTGTTTTGATATTTGGTTTTGGTAAAATTTTGTTCCTTCTTTTCTATGTGGGAAGTGTTGTCCAGCTTCTTTGCACAGTGACAATAAATCAATCACAATGTGACATAACATGTCTTTTAGGATATAATGAACTGAGAACTCTGTGCTTGCCCATAGTGTGTGATCAATCAAACGCCCTTATGTAGGACATCTTGCATCTGAACTGTTCAGTTTTACTGTATAAATGAGTGCCAGATTTAAATCCCTGGGTCCAACGCCAGGCCCATAAACACCAGGCCAGTCTGTTTACAGCCTTGCTGGACATAAAACACCTCCAGGTTCCAACCCCTTCAGATCATTTTGACCTTTGACCTTATGACCTCAGAATGGTACCAAAACCAGTTAAAGCCAGTCCTGCCCCTATTTTTTCATATTTTGAGAGAGGTACCATTTTAAGATTTCTCTATAGTAACAGCATGCTAACATTGACCATTCCACTCTGAGAGTCCTATAATCTGATCAGTTCAGCCCATGGATGGCATGCACGGTAGATTCTCCACCTTCTCTGCCCAGTGGAGTGAGACAACCAGACGTACAAACAGCCCAACGCCGAACAACCTGCCCATCCATCAACACACATTTCTCCATTCAACGCCCACCCCAGATAGACAGAGAGACTCTGTGTGCAGCTGTTACGGGTGCTGCTAATCTCATTAGTTTTGGATGTGAATATGCAAGAGCCTGATACTGAGCAGACACTCTCCAAAAAATAAAGACAAATCAATCAGGTTATTATCCATGTTACAGGTGCATTTAAATGACTGTTAAATGCTGTTAAAGTAGTCTGACTTCTGCCGCCTGCCCCTACTCCTTGAGATTGATGGCTACCTGTGGTTCTGGGATATTGGCTGCAGCAGCAGGACTGTGCCTCAGAGTGTTCCGTGGTGTCTGCACACCTCCCAGCCAGTTGTGTGTCTAACGCAGCCATCCATCACAGCCCAGGCACAGGCGCGTTGCTGGGGGTGCGTTGTTAGGGCGCGTTACTGGAGCCTCTAATGAAGCATATAATAGGCCTTACAGAGCGTCTTTGGTGTGTTTTTTCCCCCACACTTTTACAATCACAGCTTTTACAGTCACAGTTTAGCTTGTATTCTCAAAGATCCTCAAATCCTAAACTGTGGTCCAGCCCGCTCATGCCCTTGGTCGCAAGCCCAGGTCATTTTTGGCGGGTGAAAGCATACGCGCTTGGCATCCATTTCTGCTGTATTCTGGCATGACGTTTTCCAGAGTTCCACATGAAAAAAGCAGGATTAGGGCAGAGCTCAATGAAAATGTCATAAATCCCCTCTCTTACAGCACCCATGACCTAAGCCAAGCAGCCAGACACATCTGTGGTGCAGAACGTACAGTGAGCATGCAAAAGCCAAATAAACGAAAACAACACAGCTTGCGCTGTTTCAGAGAAGAAAGAGTGTGAACACTTCCCATTCTCAGCAGATTGAGGCTTGCCTGGGCTTCTGAGTGCCCTGGCAGAGGACAAACAGCTAGCATTTGCAAAATGGGCATTTGGATTTCAACACAGTGATAAAACGAAATCGGAAGGATCTTTCTCACCTTGGCACTGGCATCCCTCTCTTTCCCCCATTAAGAGCATTTATGTGATGTGTGGGTTATCGTGGGCTTCAGATAGCAGAGCCCTTTCAAGTTTATGTGAACTCTGTCATAAGAAAAGCACTTTACAGCTGCTGCATTTGGCCTTATCAGCTTAACAGCGAATTCAGTTTCAGGACACATATTTTTATATTCTATTGTATTACTGTAGAATACCTGAATAATGAGGGATTGGGCTGGCTTTGTACTACACTCAGACCAGACCAACCACAGTTGGACTGCCTCAACAGCAGAGGTTCGAAAGGAAGTTTCTGGTAAAGCATAAGGCCAATTCGGATGGTAGGTTTTGGGCAAACACCTCATGATCTTACAATTGCCCTAAAATCCTGTTTTGGTATATAGAGTGCCTGAGTAGCATGTGCATTGAGCAATTTCAGAGTTTCTGGTGGAAGCCAAGACCAGTATCGGCAAGCTGTGCTTTCTGCTAATGTCTGTGAGATAGACACATCTTCCCCTCTACGTCTGAGTATATCACAGAAAAGATGACATCATGGAAGATTTTGGACACCAAAGCAGCCATGTTGGGTGGATAAAAATGTGGCACGTCTTTGCTGCTGTGCACTGAGCCAGAACATTGGCGAAGAGAAATATAGATATTGCCCAAAACATGATCATGAAACCGCAGCTGGATCCAGAGGCCTCCTATGGAAATTCCACTAATGAGGCAGTGAAACTCAAAACCTGGCACTCCACCCAAACACTCCATCAGAGAGATAGATCCTGGCACGAGGAAGATGACTGTAATGAAAATGAGGAAACAAGGATGTAACAGCACAAGCTGGTAGTACCAGGTAAAAACGGGAGGTAACATCACAAGGTAACAGCATGAGGTAACAACACACTGTAGCAACACAACACAACTTAACAACAGTAATAGCACATCATTGCAACTGTTCAGTGGGCCAGTTTCCAATTCTCAAACTTCTGCAAACTTCACCACATACCGTAGAGTACAGTACAGTAGTTTACAGGAAAGACATCCACATACACAAATCATTGCATGTTGTACACTGACCCATAGACTTAACATTCAGTTGCTTAGATAAATGTGTCTGGGAAAAGTATTTGGCAAAAGTAAGTTTCATAACAGTGGCATGCTGTTTAAGAAACAAGTATGAATCTTCTACAATGACCAGCCACGTGACATGGATTTGAAATTAAACTTATTTTCTACTAAGGGTGAACTTGTGAATGCAATATCATGCTCTATGAATATAACATTGTGGGCTGTAAAATGGACACAGCTGTGCTCTTTTACCGTAGATGCAAGAAAGAGGAGAGAGGGGTTCCATTCAGAGTGAGTCACTACTGCAGTGTACCCAGAGAGTCTCTGATTCATACAGTGGGAAAGAGGAGGAGAGGGATGAGCAAGAATGAACCAATAGCAGCTTGATTAGAATAATCAGCCAAATTAAATCAACACAAGGATAAGGGAAACAATTTCACCTTCAAAAGATCTCTAGTTGTAGATGCAGAACATCATGAGACTATATGAGACTAATACAACTGCAAATGGAACAAACCACTGGCCCTGCTTCAAGTCATACGCCTCCAGCTATTGACAAGACCTTTTGACGTTTAGGTAAAGCAATACAGAGCCCATGATGTGCATAGTTTTTTTCAAGTTATCATCTTGGAGCAAGAACAGTTTTACTTTTATACAGTGTGTAGCAGCAGTCTGCAATCTAAGTTCTCCTGCTGGTGTGTCCATGGTGTCTAAAAACTCATCTCACAAATTCAGATACAGTGCAGAAATAGTAATACTATAAAAGGCAAAACCACTGCACAAATCCACTGACATGCCGGCTGCTGTGAGTGTGGACTTCTTGTAATTCTGCAGGATGCAGGTATGCAAGATATTTGGACATCAACATTTGGGAAACTGGTTAATAAGGGGAAAGTTTCAGAATAAATTGTTAGGTGAGAAATGAATAACTTCAAAAGCAGCCACCTGGCTTTAGAGCAAAGATCAAGCGCATGCGCAAACACACATTAAACATTTACCGGTTTGGCTTTCAGTTTAAACACCAATTTGGTGCAGGTGGATTTTTAAATAAATATTTACGACACATGAACAATGAAATATTAACAATGACACTTTGTTCGTATCGAAAAAAAGTACCATTTCACCGTTGGACTGAGTCAGTCCCTCTAACTGCCTTTGCAGAACACGCTGTAGTTACAGATCATTTAAACTTCCTCGGCTCACACTTTCAACCCATATCATCCGTCTTACTGCTACGACTGAAAACAGTCAAACTCTAAGCTGCACGCGCAGAACTCGCAGGGAAATCAGAAATGACGTGCAACCTGCGGATGACCATGTTGAAAAGCCGTGAACCAGACAACCACCCAGATGTTCAAGTCCGCATGGACTTCAGCCTCTGGCAGGTCATCATGCGTAATTCTGTGTGATTCAATGTGATCTTACAGTGCGGAGAGGACCAACTCCGGCACTCCCTGGCGCACTGAGGGTCTGTTCCGCTCTCCTGTAACGCAAAGCGAAGTCCCTCTCGTGTCAGAAAATGACTTCATCTCACGTCAGACACAAGTTAAACTTGGCAATAGTTTTGTATAAACAACTTTGTGGTAAACGTAAAAGATAATGTTACCATTAGAGGGACTTGAGATTTTTTTTTACTTCTATAATCAACTTACTCAGAATTCCCTGTTGCTGTAAATGTATGTTTCAGTGTAGTTATGAAAAAGGATCGTGCAAACAGCATTTATAATGTGTGTTGAAATAACTAATATACAAGAAACACATTTTTGACATGTCAAATTACCCGTCATATTTGTAAAACCAGGAACAAAAAGCACACAGTATATGGAGTGTTTTGTAAAGATGTTGTAACGTACATTACATGCATTGACGTTAACCCGCATTTTGGCAGTTAGGGGTGTTTTTCAGAAAGAGAAAGGTGATGTCACTGAGCGAAAACAGAGTCAGTGACATTATGAGCCCCAATAAGAACACTTTTTTCCTTTTTTAATCTTTTTTTTTTACCTCTGGAGTCCTGACCATTACAGTGTTTTATGAGTGATCCAATCGTTCCTCTCATGTTATACCAGACATATGATAGTTCTGTTCACATCTTCAGTTCATGAGTTTACTTACAGTACACGAGGTTCGGTATAAGGATACTTCTTGATAGCTGACTTCCTTCTAATATTTATTTATTGTACTTTTGGGTAAAATCAGAGCAAACAGCAAAGAGTGGTGATCCAAGCAGATCCTCTAAATCTCCCCCTTCAGGTAAAAATGACAAGATTCTAATGTTCTTAATTGTATAGTCTGATGACATGATTTGTAGTAAACCATGGTGCTGCTTTACTTAATTCATTTGATTTATTTGTATAACCGCCAGCTTACTACCTAGGTGACTTCCACAATTTACATTTCTATGTAATCTCGTTAAATTTATGAACATTTACTGTAACAATCTTGGTTAAGCATCTTGTCTAAGGGTATGTACAGTGGCAGCAATCCAGTTGGGAAATATACCAGGAACCTTTAGGATACAAGCCGATTTACTAAGCTGCTACACCACACTGCAGCTGGGACTCATAGAATGAATACAGTTCTGGGAGAGCTGGGGTGTCGCTGACAGGTATACAGCCTATATCCCTATCAGATGCAGTCTGATATTGATCCTGGCCTCTCTGGAGCCCAACCATAATAGCTTTACTGTTCTTGAACTCTGAAGCAGTGCGCCAAATCTCTCAGAGTCGTTCATCTTTTAGGTAACTCAAAGAGGCAAAATCTGGATTTAGACACTGGCATACTTACAGCTGTTGTGAAAATGTTTATTGCTTGTTTAAAAGCCAACCAATTACTCAGGAGTCCCCAACAGGCAAAAAAGTTTCAACAAAAAATCACTTCTTGGCAGCCACAACTACTGTCTGTGGAGGCATTGACTAACAATGTTGCATGTTATAATTAACCTTCTAAATTTCTAAAGGCATCTTCAAGACAACAGAACATAGTGAAGGTTTAATGGATAGTTCAGCATTAATTCAATGTTTGTACAATAATTAAATCCCTTTGAGGCTTTATCAACAAGGAAAACAGAAAAGTTTTGGAACTGACACAGTAAAACAGTGCAAGAGAAGCTTTGGAACTACCTCTCATTAAATATGTGACTTTCAGCAAAGCTATAAATCTTTGCTGTAAACTACTCTTTGCCCCAGACCCCCAAGAAATGAACAAAAAACAATCCCATTATGCCCTTAGTAATAATGCCCATGCACAACATTGCTTCCTCTACATTAACTGAATGGAAAATGTATTTCTCTTTTTATCTCACCCACTCACTCCAGTTTGCATTTCAACTGCTAAAGTAAACTAATATGAAATAATAATCACAACAAATGATCAGATGCCGATTAAGTCCCCCTGTTTTTTCAGCTTAACGAAAACAAAGGTTCAGAAGGAATTAATATCCTGTCATTGTGATTAATTATTTATACTGAAAGGATCCTGGTTTGGTGTGATGTGGTAAGGCTGTGGTGAAGCCTGCAGGAGAGGAGTCACTGCAGAGAGGTACCCTATCATGCACAAAACGCCCTGATCGCATCACTGTGCATGGATGATGCTGTGGTTGCCATGGAGGCAAGTTTAGACCTGTGTGTTGAGAAGGGATGCTGCACCTGTCCAAGGAAGAGCGTCCCTGACACGGGTCACTATGGAATACACAGAGTCACACATGCACGTGTGCGCCCACAGATAGACACACAGACAGACACGGGTGCAGAGTTTCCTTACCTCCTTGAAGTGAGGGTCGACACAGAGCTAAGAGGAGGAATCCATGCAGGAGGGACACAGCCTTCCCGTTAGCCATCTCGCTCCAAAATGCCCTGCTCCTCTCCAGGCTGGCTGGTTTTATCCTCCACAATCAATTACCCCTAACCCCAGGAAAAAAATGACAGAGCGGACACTGGACACGACGTAATTAAGAGGCTTTTGGTTCAATGGATCATTTCACTTTTTTTTCTTCTCAGTGTCTGGGGTTCCTGTATTTATTCTGGTCTCTCCTGCCAGTAGACCACCGACAGCTGCCAAGGAGAGAGAGAGGGAGAGAGAGAGAGAGAGAGAGAGCGAGAGAGAGAGAGAGAGAGAGAGGGTACCCCCCCCCCCCCCAATACCAAATGAATCTGTGCAGTTTGCCAGACGTTTACATGGACTCCAAGAGGACTTTCTTTTTTATGTAAAAAGAGAAAGGAAACTTAGCATGCCAGATAAGGCAATTACTTTCTTTTTCTGCAACAGCCCTCCCGGTTCAGCCAAAAAAAGCTTGGAGTTTGAAACACAGAGCATTACACCTTAAGGAATTACACACTGCCACTGCACTCCAAACCATTGGAGACATAAGCTCACATTCAGTGTGTTAGATGCAGACATGGGGAGGTTCAATAGCGAAATACAGTCTCTCACACACTGCTTCAAGTACGCTTGCACACGTACATATACACATTCTCACATTCACGTACACAGACACAGACACACACACCCACACACACACATACACACACATAAATAGTCGGTAATACACACACACAAACATGGACATACATACATATACACTATGACACTCACAAACACTCGCAAACACACTCACACACACATACACACTCTCTCTCTGACACACATGCATACATACACACAATCATGCAGTGGACCACTTAGACCAAGCTATTTTTAAGGGTTTTAAGCAAAATAAATTGCTATCAAATTACCAGCGTAGAATGATTATCCCTAACCATTGAAAGCTGTACGCTTATCACTGATAGCCGAGACAAAGTGAACAGCTTAGTCAAGTGGGGGCATAAATGTTACTCCCAGCTCCCACTTGAGTGCAGAGACATGCACAGGCCATGTGGGAGGCTTTCCAGTTATAACAACCAGAATCCTCACTTAAACAGCGCAGCCTTGTGGCTGGAGAGGGCGCTGCAGGTGCTAATGTCCTGCTGGCAGCTGGATGGGCAGCCTGGCTCCCCAGAAGCCTGAGACAAGCCCCCAGCCGTCTGCACACTGTGGAGAATTCTCTGATGTTTACGCTTTCAGCAGAGCCTGAGGGGCGAGACATCACAGGATCAGCACGCCAACGTAACGTGTCAATATGTCATGGTGTCAACTGCTCGGTCTCTGATTATTCAAAATTTTTTAAATCTTGTTTCGTCTTCTGGGAACCACCAGCTCACCACGGTCCATCAGACATGAGGAAAGCAATTCAGAACTTTGGGATTGCTCTTGACCTGCTGATAAAAAATCTGGAAAAAACACGGCAGTGCAGTTAAAGCTTCGCCTGGAGAGGTGAGGTCTCTGTGCTGACAGGGGGCAAAGGAAGAAAAGCACTTTGTCTCGTGTAGGAAAACTAAGCCCGTTTTCTCTCTCCCGCTGTGGCTGCATTTCCCTGTCCACATCAAACCTCCCATTGTCTGCATTAATGAGTAATCTGATGACAGGACTGATGAGGGACACATGAGCTGCAGCTAGAGGAAGCCCTCATCGTCCTACAGCTCCTGGTGAATGTGCAGATCCCAGCTCCAGCTTCAGCTTTGACTAACTCCTATACAAACCCTCAGTGGGTCCACTTTTAACTGTTCTGCTGGTGTTGTCATTTAGCAGATACCATGAGTAGCCTGGTGCTTCATATTTTACATGTTGTCCATTTCTCCGGCTGGTTATTTACTGAAGTGATTCAAGTACTTGTAGCAATACTCTAGGGTGTAATGGGAGGGTGCCATTGGGGATTTAAACCTGCAACCTCTGCTCCTTAATTGTTGTACCACAGTGCTGTGCCCAATGATGAGGGGAGATCCAGATAAGCAGCTGTGAAAAGCTCTCTCTCCTTCACTTTATTCTTTATATGTGAGAGATAATACTCTTCACCAGTGTTTTCCTCAGTCGTGAAACACATCTTCTCCACTTCGGTTCTGACAGAACACTGTTCTTTTTATCTGTTCTTCACGCATCACAGGACCTCCTCCTTCTTTTCTGTGAAAGATTTTTTTCTTCACGTGCCTTCACTAGTCACTAGTCTGTTTCGTTGATGTTCATGTTCAGCAGTTGATTGATCAGGTTTGTCTCTGCGATACTTAGTGATGAAAAAACGAAGCTTCACAAACCTGAAAACCGGGTACAACTAGTATGCGCTGACAGTGGCTTGCTGTTTCCTATCATAGTGCTTTGATGTGACAAGTAAATAGTAGCTCCACCCATTATGGCGCTCATACAATAATCTCCCCACTCTTCTGTTGTCCCCTTTTATAGGGCATTGTGGTGACCTTTAATGATATCATAGCTTCCAAAACAGGCACCCAAAGGTGTTCCAATCTTTAAATTTTAGTGTTATTAGTGTTACTATTACTGTGTCATATACCAAGCAGTCTTATTGAAGGTGACACTTGATACATGAGAGAGTTACAATATGATGCCAAACAAAATCTTAAAACAAAAAAATTATAACAACATTGTTTCATTATAATTCTCTCAAGAGAGTATTAAATATTCAAGTGAAAACAGAATTCATGCAGGCCAGCAGAGAGGTCTGACAGTGTATTTGTGATTTTGAGTTGCTAATGTCAATGATGGGTTTACAGACATGGCAGTGAGGGATCTACTCACAAGTTGATCTCAGGTGGGAGGAGTTTTTGGGGGAGGGAGGGGCGGGCACAGGTGCTGCTGGGAGTGAAACTCCTACAAGTTTACGGACGAGGTAATGAGTCGTAGCACATGACAGCCCCCTTCTCCCGCCAAGTCCAGAAACAACATGGCCCCCAGCTGCCTCCTGGCTGCACGCGTGGAATAATAACAGGCTTTGGGACTGTGGTGGTTTTCCCTGGCACAGCTCCGCTCGCTGTATCTGATGATATGACACATTGGGTTACTGTAGCTCTAATTGCATCTATTAAGGCTCCTGCCTGTGCTGACAGAGACTCTCTAATCCTCATTTGCAAACCTCAATCTTTTGCTGATTCTGCCTGCTACACCCTCAGTGCATGCTGGGAATCTTTGGACACATTTGGGATGTGCAAGATGACTTTGGCTAGGGGGGCAGTAGGAGGGTCTGGGTTTAGCTCTCTTCTTCTTAGCCAGGTCTCCTGGGCATGTCCAAGACTGGCGAGGCCCTAGTAACCCCCCACATACAAAAAAAAACACATTACCATACAGTAACAGTATTACTATGTCCACTACGATCATATGCATGTTACTAGAAAGTCCCTCAGTCATTTTACTGTAGAACTGTCAGAAAAGCACTGATCATGCAACTGTTGGGACCATGAACACTCTGTAGGCTAACTTTCTTTCCTAAAACCACTCACTCCCCCAAGGAACACTAATTTTATTCTTTTTTATATATTGCACAGCATTGTATTGCAAGTATTGTGTCATGCTTTTTATGCTGTTTCTCTCGCAGTTGCTTCTGGTATGTGAGGAAGTACTAAGGCAAATTCTTTGCTGGATTGATTAGTCGATGTCCGTTGTCCTGTGCCCATTGACTCTGCGGTGGTTACCAAGCATGGAAGAGGTGCCAATGACACTATGAGATGCATTGTCATAATGTGACGTCATCTTTGCCATCACCACAGCCATCGTGAGCCATGGTGACTGCAGAAAATGGACTGAGACCGGTCCAGAGAAGGATGGACACCAAGCCAGCTCCCTAAACCTGCAACAAAGGTGATCAGCAAGTGTGACTGCCGAGCACAGGAGCAGCAGTGTCCTGGACAGAGTCAGCTCCCTCCGCACAGTGCGTCTGGGGCAGGGCGTTCTGATCTGCGTGTGGAACGTGGAATATGGGCGGCCATGTTTCCTCGGCCCTCTTGTTAGGGCGATGGGGGTCTGGTCTGAGCTGGCAAGGGGTCCTGTGGGCACTGGCTTCATTAAACAGAGGCTTTTGTTCTACCTGTAAAACCATAATTGGCCTGAAAATGGACTTTTATTGCTTTGTGCAGGCCCATTTGCAGACCCCTATGCAAAGCTGATGCAGCAGCATAACTATGCAGTGAAATCAGCCAGGCAAAGATATGCATATTTCTCAGGCGCGCACAGACTGATAAACCCAGCGGTGAGAAGGAGCATGGCTGTGAGAGATGACGCTAAAATAGGAAAGGAAAACAGCAGCCCGTGAGAGCACGTTTAGCCGTGGCGCACCGCGCAGCGACGGAGCTTTTTCTCAACGGGCCTATGACCAGAAGTAGGGCGCGACCCAGATATGCACTGGTGAGCATATTCCGCTGGTGAGCACCCTGGTCCACTGTGGCACACAGCTGTGCAGTCTGTTACACGGTGTGAACACATGTAGCGTGAAATAAACTCCCAATGCAGCTTGGCTAGACAGCTGAGTCGTAAAGAGACCAGGTTCAGCTGCGCAGTGTTGCGCAGGCAAACGCAAACAGGCCCTGTTCCACAGGCAGATTTACTGTTCTGCAGGCAAAGAATCCCGCTCTTTTTCCTGTGGTGTGTGTCTGAGACATGTCATGCGTTTCACACTTTCTGACTAAAAATGCGAGAAATTCTCCTCAAAAGTCTCCTCAAGGGAAGGTTTTCACGCTGCCCAGCTGTTTAAAGCTGGACACTCTTGACTAGACTTAAAAACACAACCTCTGTAACAGACAAACCCTGTGATTCCCTCTTTCCAGAAAGTTGTAACCCCCCACCATGCTCACACACACACACACACACACACACACACACACACATATACACACACTCACACACATACACACATTCATACTCACACTCGCACACGTACACACACATACTCACACTCACACACGTACACACACACACACACACACACACACACACACACACTTACCCCATCTCCATGTATTTTTCCCTTTTTGTTGCATTCTCAGAAAACACACCCGCTCATTGCAGTGACCTCAGCATCATAATAATGATATCAGAGGGTCTGAGGAATTTGGGGAGAAAGAGAAAAGTACCACATTAGTGTTGAGAATTCACATATCTGCTGGTTTCACACAGATCCTGTGAGGACAGAGGAATTTTGTATTTCAGCAATGGGCCCCTGATAGCGTGATTTCTAGCCGTGACCTTAAGAAGAGAGACACATTCTCAGATTAACATCCTCAGGAGGAGAAAGGACACAGCTGCACACACAGGGACTACTATCATATTCACATTAATTAATCACATTAATTTTCCATTAATGTTAATACACTTCAGCCATGCAACATACTGGTTAAGGAGCTGAGTGTCTAACCTGAAACTTTCAGGTGGCCCACTGCTGTTATACCCTTGGGCAAGGTACTTTATCTCAGTAAATATCCATCATAGCACTTAAACATTATAGTAAAAACTGTAAGCTATGTAAGTCACTCTACCTAAGAACATCTGCTAAGCAAATGTAATGTAGTATTTCTATATTCTACGCATTTACTCATAAACCCACCTGTGTGGCTTTGGCCGTCGTGCATAAACACACGGTTACCACAAGCCTTCATCTCCCATTCTTTGGTCTTCTTAAAAATGTTCCTTATGATCTACTTTTTATACTTGAGTGTTGAATTGTTTTTGAACAATCATGTTCTTGTAAATGTTAAACAAATTTACACTCAGACTCATGTGCAAAACCTATTCCCTTCGAGGGTAATAAAGGTTCCATTCATTCAGAGGTGCAACATCCAAGTAACTTAGGAGAAAACAAGGAAGAGAGAGGACAAGTCCCACAGCAGAAATCAGTTCAGGAGAATTTAGAGTGTGTGCAGACAGTTACAATAATCAAGGCAGGAGCTGGCTCAAAGAGAGGACCAGATAAGTATGACTAAAGCCCCCTGTGAAAACTCAGACGCTTTCGTAGAATGCTGCAGACGGGGAACTGCTTTTCCATCGTGTTCTAAGAATGAAGTTTATTTCAGTTTACGTGCACCCCACATGCCCTCCACCCCCAGGCACAGATTTATCTCGGAGATCTGCAGGCTGTCGCTCAGAGCGCACCCTTCAGTTTACCTAACGTCTACCTAACGTTTTCCTAACGTCTGATGTCTATAAAAGGGCCTGCGGCGCAGCTGTGTTTGGCGAGCAGCAGGAGAGGAGAGGGCGAGAGATAAGCTGGCACGTTCTCACACTTCTGAGCGCTGAGACGGGACGGCCCACCTCTCGTGGGCCGCTCGTGCCAAAAAGCTGCCCCTCAAGCAATCAAGTGCAGTGGGCCTGGCGGCGCTGGGAACGAACCACAGGATCAATAAATCACACTAAAACTGGCCCTCTGCCCTGAACTTGACCCACACCATCACACGCAATCTCAATGCCATTGTACTCCGCCTCCAACCAGTCGGAATAGCACTGGGCTTTGGGTAGTCAAAGAAACATACAACCAGTCGGAACAGGATCAGTCTTTATGAACACACACCTTACAGTGCAGTTTGAGGTGGCTTCTGTTAGTTTAATGTCTGTTTACGTGGGAAGCATCCACAGTCTCGTGGAGCCACTTTAGTTCTGACAGCGTGGTTGTGGATGGCAAGTATTTCTCTTCTTCACCATGGACCCTTGTCCACTGTTGTACTAGTGCTTTATCTAGAGGAGATTTTAATGTTAGTATGTTGAACATTAACATGTCGGTTTGCTGAATTTTTATGCAATGACTCTACATCAAATGCTATTAATTCGGTCATGAAAAAAAAAACTGTGTAACTGCATCCCTGAGTAATTGGCCACGACAGCTCGCCGCAGAGAGACAATGTAGTTTTTATGAGGTAAAGTCTATTCTCTCTGGGATGCAATAGGATATTAATCCTCTGTGGGAGACAGTGTCAGAAGAAGCAGAGGAATGTTCGTCACTGCACACTGTCCGAGCAGCTTGCCGGTGCCAACAATCTGACAGAGATATACTCATGTACTGGTCCTCAACCAGTCCTGCCGGAATTGACACAAAAGGGAGAGATCAGCACAGTACCCCTGGCAAGGCAATTATTATAGTTGGCGCATAGACCAAATATTATACTTTAGATATGAAGGGGGTGGGGGGGGGTGGATGGCATCAGAGCTAAAAGTTGTTCATTTGAGTGGAAAAGACTGATTAAAAGAAAATCCCCTGACAACATCTGAATACATCAGTGGATGGCATTTATTAAAGCACACTTCACTCCATGGCTAAGTTTGCAACATCACTGTGAACAGGATTATTTTATTAAAGTGCCTGCTGGTAATTAAAATTCCTCTCTTTTTTTCACAGTTTTAAAAATCTGGGCTCTCTCATGACTCGCCGTCTGTCGCGTCGGCAGCGGGTCTCTGTTCTGAGGCTCTGATTCGCTCTGCTTGTTGTAACCGAAGGATAAAGGCCGCAAAAGACAACAATGACGCAAGCGAACTATCAAGGCCAACGCTACACTGTAAATGCCACTCATAAATCAAAACAGACACAATTAACAACGACAAAAAAAAGATTAGGAGGGAAAGTTTAGAGAACGCCAACAAAATGGAAATGTTTTATTCGCTGAAAAGGTTCAAATGCTTCCCGGTAGAGGAAAGACAGCCTTCTACATGTTTTGTGTACAGTGAAATTAAGAAAAGGAACATACTGTATATTGATCTATATCCAATGTACATTCCTTTTATATTAATTTTATATCTTAACACATGTTAAGTGGATACAGAGGGCTTTTGTGTGGATCAGGGGTCACACTGTCTGTGAAGGGTCTGGTGGAGGAGATGGGCCAGCACAGGTTTGAATATATGAGCTCAGATTTGAACACCCCGTTAATCCCCAGTGGAGCCAGGCTCGTGCGCTGTGAACTGGAGGGGCCTTCTCTGCCGTCAGGAAAAGCCCATCCCGGCAGGATCAGCCGCAGCAGCGGGCCTAGCAAAACTACACGATATACCCCCAGTCCAGTGATATATTCCATGGCCCTGGACCAAAACTGCGGAGTAGCCAGAGAGAGAACCTTCAAGAATTTACAGAGAGGGCCGGGACCTCCTCCAGTCTTCTGCCTCTGGAGTTTGGGATGTAAAGCAAGGCAAAGGAAGTTTGCATTTTTTTTCTCATAGCTATATATTCTAACATCAGCTTAATTAAATCTTGTGCCTGGTGTATGGGCAAAGAGTACATCTGTCTGTAATAAATACACAGGATTAGAAATATAATATCTGTTACAAAGGGTATGTTAACATACGGTAGCATGTGAATTATTAAATCCTTCAGTTATACTTGATCACTTTGTGGATCTTCTTGGAATGTCTTGGCCAGTGTTATCTGGATATGGCCCAGATTCTTGCAGGGAGTCATTGACACCATAACTGTGGGAAAGGGTTTTTGAGTTTGCTGAGAGAATCTTAAGACAGATCAAGTGTGGTCCTGGAGGGGTCCAGGGTCCACAGGGTTTCCTTCCAGCCAGGAAATAAACCACCTGGTTCAGCCAATCATTGTACTGAATGAACTAGTGTTGCATCACTTCCCAGTTATTAGAAGGTTACTGGTTTAATTAGAGCTGGAAAACCTGTGCTGGAGTAGTGCCTTCTAAGACTGGAGTTCCTTAACTCTTAGTTATGCAGACATGGTGCATGTAAAATGAGAACACTAAAGTGAACCACATTTCCTCCAAACAAGGTAAAGAATTCATAATTCAGAATACAGGGTTTTATTATATTTCTGTGATTTGGGCTGGTTGAGTTTGAAACAGCTGTAGAGGGCGCTGGGTCATCAGTATTTCCACCATGAAAAAAATATGGGCCATCCAATTCACTAAACAGCTTTGATATTTACTGCTAGATTAATTTTAAATGATGAAAAACAACATATTGAAGTAGCCATCTGATCATTCTGTGTGCTTACCAAAAATTGTTAATCTGTAGTATGTAGTTATGGCTTACATGTTCCTATTCCTTGAAGAACAGATCGAACAGTCAGAAACTTGAAACATTTCAGAGATAATCTTTAAAAACCCTCCAAACCCTATCCCCTCCCCCCTATTTCCCTTGTCCTCAGCAGCCTGAAGGGCAAGGAGGGGCTCGGATCCATAAGGCCCCTGAGACCCCAGCTCAAACAGCCAGCTGCTGAATTACACAGGCAGGATGAGTTTTTGGGGAAAGGGTTGTGTTGTGTGTGTGGTGTGTGTGTGTGTGTGTGTGTGTGTGTGTGTGTGTGTGTAAATAAGTGCATTACAGTGAGGAACCCCCAGTCTCTTCACAAAGGTGTGCAGCCAGGTACGCCAACTACTGTGATGTAACCAAACCGTTACACCCACACTCGCCTCTCAACACTCCCGACCACATGGTGTCTGGCTGTACCTGGGTCTGTAGGTGTGTGCCTGAATAGGAATGCGTCACCTTTCAGAAACAGTCAGCAGCCACTGTGGTGTCTCCAAGTGGCCACACATCTGACTCCAAAGTGCTGGATGGAGGATCTCTGTAGATAATCCCTACAGACATGGAGGGCACTGCATTTCCACAGGTCTGACTCTTCTGTTCCGGGCCAGTGGGAAATAAGCCAAGACAAAAGCCAGAGGAACACACAGGTCTTATGAGGCACACCAGGAGTCACAGCCTTGAGACACAGTGGAGGCAGTGGTGAGGCCCCAGGATCACCAGTTCAGTTCCCATGTGGGTCACTACTGTTATTCCCTTGGTCAAGGCACTCAACCCAGATTGCCTCTGTAAACATCCAGCTGTTTAACTGGGTAGGATTATCACCTGTGAGCAAGTCCAAAATCAGTGGCTAGTCAGTCCAGTATAGATCCAGGAGGGTAGCAGGTAGCAGAGCAGTTCCAGTGGTGAGTCCCTTAGCCTTAGCTAGCACTGCTGGAGCTAGGTAGTTGCTCTTTTTTCAGCTGGTAATGACACTGGTGATTAGAGAGCTTTGGGTGGCAAAAACAGAGGTTTGGATCTCGCTTGAAGAGTTGTGGACCTCTTTCACTTCTGTTACACAAGTACCAGATGTGTCATGTAATTGGAGTGGTAGACCTCATTGATCAAAGAAAAAATCAATACTCAGATTAATGTTCTTTATCTCTCATTTATGAAAAGTATAAACTGCCTTTTTGTTGTTTATGTAAAAGCCTCTGCCAAGTGAATTGCAAAACCACACGGTGAACATCTATAAAACTGATTACAGAAAAAAAAAACGAGCCGTGCGCACAAATGGTGTGAAGTTTATAGCAGAACCCGCAGCTGAAAACAGCACACTGATCAGGCCATTTTCCTCTACTGAGATAACCTCGCTGTGGTGACCTTATCAGCTTTGCACTACAGTGAAAACCAGTCTCAGCATCTGCTACAGCTGTGTGTGTTGTTGCACAGTCCCTGAGTGTGGCCTCATCAAAAACAGATACTGACAGCCTCAAAGTGTTCACATTTTGCCTATTACCCTTAGTGGAGAGAGGCCCAGCCCAGTGCCAAGGGAGAGGGTGCCAAGCATGCTGCCCGTCCACTGTCCAGACCTGTTACAGCTTGCAAGGCTGACCACACTGTAGGGCCTGCACTTGCACGCAGATACACATGCTGTAAGAAAGGATCACGGACACTGCTAATTGCTGGACACTATTCCTGGAGTGAAAAGCACTGTTATTTGAATGCCGCAGGTCCTGTGCGTAACGTCTGCATTGTCTCTAGACAGCCCTGCTCAGGAAGTCTTGCCATTATTGTTTGCCATTATTGAACCTCTTCAGCTGCTGGATTGAGCACTGGGGGGCTGTGTGTCTGGGGGGGGGGGGGGGGGGGGGGCACACACACACACTCACTCACCTGCTAACTCTTGAACAGATGAGTGAGGCTTAATGGCTTTAATATAGGGTGGAGCTACTGTGTGCTCTCAGTCCTGATGCTGCTCTCAGCTCTCAGAGAGCATCATCAGGACAAATCACTTATTACAAACACCTCTTCCTGTCACAATATTTTAAAAGATCATCATTAAGAAGTTTATTTTATGATTGTAAAAAGTATCTTTGCTCATCCTTATTTTAAGAGGAACATCTTTTTTTTTGTTTAAAAAAATTAAAATCAAAGGGGGTTCAGTGAGAGTGGAAACCAGATCCAGAACCAGAACTGACCTTTTATAAACAGTCCAGTGAACAGCATGGTTGTGTAAACATTGCTCACTCTCTGCACAATGCTGAATTCCAGCTCATTTTTCCTTTTTCGTAAATCTGTCAACACGTAGCTTAGTCACAGTCTCCCTGTCATTCTTTCCACTTCAGCTCTCATGCTGCCTTCAGCTGAAGTGCATGTAGTAAGACCACATGAACAAGTGCATAAAGAAATGCAATGTCACTCTTCAACAAGCGTCACGGTGATACAACAGCACCCTTCACTGCCACACTGAAAGTACAATTAAAATGCTACAGTAAACAACGCTTTTGGTAATATTATAATAATTAAAATGTCAGTAACTCCTTCTGCCAGCGTAAACACCAGTGTTATAACACCCATAAAGTGTAACACAAAAAGCAAGACATAATTGTTGCAACAATTAGTTAAGGGGAGAAAAAATGCAGTCTTGCACTGCAAGATGGGCGCTGAATCCACTGTCCTGACCAATCAGCCGCCACACAGCAGCCAGGCTAGCCAGGGAGCAGGACCAGATTGTGGGATCAGGACAGGGCCGGTTGGGTGCTTTGAAAGGAGTGATCTGGCCCATATCTATGGTAGACATCACATAGCCTTTAATTTCGCCATCCATTAGACCAACAGCAGTGCTTTGAAAGGGATGAGTGCCAATTTCCCCGAGCCAGGGCAGGGAGATCAGCAGGAGTGAGACATAGGAATACCTCAGGTGGCTTTCCTATGGTTCAGCTCCTGACCTGGGCCAGACCAGACTAGATCAGATCTAATGATGGTGAATATAGCCAGGAGATGACACCGCTGCCCAGCTCCACATCTGATATGAGAGTTTGAAACATTGCTGCATCTATCCAGTGCACTACAGATCCTGCTCACCTGCAGGCTGTCTAACCAAAGTTGAACCACACTGAACACTGGAATGGCGGTTAAACAGCTTACTAACAGAGGTACTTAGCACGATCTGTATCAGTGGAACTCCAGCTGTTGAAGTGCATGATGGGAGATTTGCAAGAAACCCCGTTCAAGGGCTTCAGCCAATCAAATAAATAAAGTAACGCAAAGCTCCCGCTGGGAGTCCATTTCATCACTTCTGTTTCATGCTGCTATGAGCAACATATGGAATCCACACATGAGGAGCACCCTCCAACCCCCATTCCCACCCCCACCCCCCACTCCATAAGAGATTGACCTTTTTGTGAATGGAGAGATGAAGAAGTGAAGTGTTACCTTGATATGCACCCTAAATTTATCCCCCCCCCCCCCCCCCCCCAGTCACGCGATCTGAAGTCATTCCCAAATTCAACCCCAGAAATGCAGAGTGATTCACTGGCAGTGAATGTGAGATTATTCTTGTCATCACTCTGCATTCCTCAGCATCTTCCAGCTGGACGCAATTTACACACAGCAAAGCGTACGACGCTTCGCAATTGTCTTCCTTGTCGTCTGGTGACATCACCGTCGACCACTTAGATGCAAGCTTGACGGTCTTACTCACAATCAGAGTACAATTAAACGCTGAACTGCCCCCTTCAAAAGTTTTGTCCAACAAAATTCATGTGTATCAGATTCCATACTGCAAGACAAGCATCTGTGCAGATTTCTCTCTGCGTACAATAGCCAACAGCAATCTACAAATTACATTACCTATTCCAGTCCCCCTATTTGTTATTATAGGTGATTTGTCTTGAGGTCAGCACTGACGAGAGAAACACTACAATATACTGAACATTCTTGAAATCCCTGGCCTCAAGGCCGAAATGACGTGCGAATGGACCTTTCTGTGGAACATTTTAGTCATGTCTCACTGGGTGAGCTGGAAAGACAGATCCTTCACATGCGTTTCTGTCAGACTGTGTACCCTCACCTTTCCTCTCCGCACTCGAGCGGAACACCTCACAGTTTACAGTATGTAAACCTCTGACAGTGAGGGCAATCAGGCACGCTGTCAACACACACTGTCAAAATGACTTTTTTTTTGGCCTAAGGACACCATCTCTGGCCAGCCAATCAGCACTCAATCGGCCAAGTGACATCCTTCTGAACTGACTGTGGCAGGTCTGATTCTTCCACAGCACTCCTCTTCAGCTCCCTCTGTTTGCACAGGCAGGCCATGCATAATGACACACAGTGTTTTGATCCAAGAGCACGACTCCCTCTGCCTCCGGCCCACAGTTTGCCCCTGACAGTGACCAAAGGTGAGGTCATGTGACGACACCCTGGGTGGCAGCTTCCATGCACATGGTGTGAAGTGGCAGTAAATCAGAGGTTTCCGGTTGGGTCTGTTTGGACACCCGGGTGCAGCTCGCCTCAGCGCCAGGGATCCAGCCAGGGGTGGGAGCCGGAAGCTGGGAGCTAGGCGCAGCTGTGCTGACCTCATCAGCCCAGAGTTTCATGTTCTGTCGCTGTTATTGTTTCAAATGCAGGAGAGGCGCCGCTGTCGTTGATTTAAATGTAGGCAGAGATCAGCCGTTACGGGCTGAACGGCGTGTTCCTGTTGTAATGTTCTGGTGTCCTTATGTTTGCGGCATTGAGCCTTGGCGTCCGTCACGGTGTCTCAGTGTGGGTTTAGGCTATGTTCAGCAGGGGGTGGGCTGGATTTAGTGAGCCGTCTCAAAACTGGCCCTGTACGACTGACCTTTTCAGCCCAGAATGAAAGGGTCAAAACATCCACACTCCAACACTCTGAGAACAAGGGGTCCCTACAATAACTGCACACTCACACCCTGAGCAGGGTGGTACCTGTGCAGAAGGGAGAGAGAGACCTACAGGGAGACCACTCTGACATTTGTTTAATGCTGCGAATAACATAAAAGACAGAGGTGAAGTTCAATGAACTGTATCCCAAAAAAACCACACACATACATTGTACTGTAAACTTTCCCATTAATGTTCGGCTTACTCATGTGGAATAAGCTTGGCTGGTTATTTACAAAAATGAAAGCCACACACACTTCACTTAAACAAGATACATAAAAAGGTTTAAACATGGTCAATTCACATCAGTCAATAATGGGTTGGTTTCCTTTCATTTCCATCAGACAGCCTCTGAGTAGTTTATTTAGCAAAATTCTAATAAAACTGTGTAGATGTGAGCTCCTTGGAAGTATTGGCAAACTGATTGACATTAAAGATGCTGTTGTCTCTAAAAAATATGCATATTACAAACATCAACTCTAATTGCTCTTAAATATGTCAATTTCATTCATGCTAAAATATATACCTTCAATGTCATGAAATATGCAGCTGGCCAAAGTATTTTCATAAAACTCCCAATATTAATTTTTGCATTTATCCAGAAGCAGCAGTCACATAAGAATGAAAACCAAGAGTAAAAAATACATGGCTCAGTTGTAGATTTCTACTTTATGCAAGTTAATGGCTTATTAACAGAGTGCTCCAAGTCAGTAAAACATTACTCCCATTGTAAGAGAGGGGCCCAGATGTCCAGTTCCTGGTGCCGTTGCTCGGTCCAGGTGATTAATCGACACTGGCACACCCTCAGAGGACCATGGGAAAGTGCAGCACTTGGCACATCTGGGTCAGTTCTGGTGTGGCTTTACCTTGGTCAGTAAAGCCAACCCTGAAGCTCAGAAACCCCGCAGAGCTGAAACTTTATCAACGGTGTTGTGATCCGTCCACTCCATTACCTGAACTGATCCCTGTATGTCTCAAAGACCTGCCATCACGTTCCCACAGACAGGTAGATATAAACTGAGAGGTTCATTCTCACTGAGCTGGCTCTAGAAAGCCTTCAACTCTTAAGCGCAAGAAAAGAGCAGCAGTGGAAGCTATTAAAAAAATGTAGGAATGCAATATATTTTATACTCCCAAATGAATCATTCAGCCCCTTATATGATTTGGAAATCCATAAATTATATACTGTAAAGCATGGAATTAAAAGTCAAGGCTGTTTATATCCACTTTGAGCTCACAGTTCAATGCTGGAGCTGACAGGTTAAATCTCCTTTGAGCCACTTGTTGGAACACTGTGGCGGCTCAGTCTCTGACAATTAATCTTTACGCAGGGAACTGTGGTGTCATGAAGGCATATCAGGGAGGGCTGGCTCGTGGAACGTGGAACAGTGGCGTCCGATGTCTCGCTCGCCCCCGAGGGGGCCTTGTTCCTTCGAGGAGCGTCACTTCATCTCGATGACAGAATTCCCTGCCAGGCATTTGCACACACTCCCGATGCCTTGGCCCTTACGCATGCTGTTATCTGGTGCAGCGTGGCGCTGCATGGCTGGCACTCCTCCCAGCTGCTCTAATCAGCCCCTCAGCCTCCCCTCCCTAATCTGCTGGCTGTTCTGCACCCTGGGGGGCATGGGGTGCACAGACGTGTGTGTGTGTGTGTGTGTGTGTGTGTGGTGGGGGCTGCACACTGGTGTGTGTGTATGTGTGTGCGGTGGTGGGTGCACAGGGGTGTGTATATGTATGTGCGGGTGCAGGGAATTCTGCCTGATACAGTCAGAGGTTCTCACTGTATCAGGCACTTAGGAACAAACAGCCCTCAACCAGATACCACCTTAACACTGATAAAGGGATTTAGGACACCCCCACCTGCCAAAGTTCATTCATCTCCCTCTATTTCAGTGATGTATTTATTTGTTGTTGAATATGATTCTGACCTTTTAGGGCTCTGCTGGTCCTAAAAGCTTACTTACATTAACAGAGACCACTACCATTAAGCTCCATAGAACGCTGAGAGTCTGACATGCATGTCACAGGAGGCTTCAGCCTCTTCCTCATCCCTTTGCTGCAGGCCGTACGGAGGCAGAAGGCCTGACACTGAGGGCCTGACCCAGAGAGGAGCACACCAGAGCTGGGGGGAGCAGGGTGCAAATGACATAGAGAGGAAAAAACCCACCTGTTCAGACCACATCTCAGCTCCCCGAATTGGGACGTATCCTGTATCTATAACCTGATACCTAATACCTTTTACCCCAGTTTAACTGTTATCAATCAGTGTTAGGAACTAGTAGTGTGATGTAAGTGGATATAGCTCCTACAGCCACCCATATTGTTTGATGTTCAGAATTTTCTAGACTATGACATTGAAAAATGTCTTTCTCATGACCATTTAAAAAAATTTTAAAAAGTGGTTGCTCACACCGCCTGTTTTTATAGTTGGATGTTTCATTTGTTGGTTGCCATTCTGTATCACAGCCCTTATTTATGAAGCTCTTATAAAATGTGTTAAATATATCTGTCCATGAGAGCCATATAAGTGGCCCTCAGTACATTTAGTCTTACAAATACTCCTACTAATAATAACAATACAATGTAGTGTTGGACTGAACCAGTCCTGTCATCCAGCAAGCTGAGGAAGCAGGGCAGACCATTTCTGTTCTTCATAGTCTCTGTTCACTGGCTTACCTTGTGTGTGAAAGACACTGTCTAATGACATATGTTGGTATATTACTCATCTTGAGAATAGGCTGTGCCCAAGGAAGTGGAATAAACTGAGTTCATGTCACCAATGACACCTTAAAATAATTAATTTTGAGTTTCAGTAATAATAATAATAATTATTATTATTAAATAGTGAATGCAAATAATGTAAACAATGCATGATTTGTAATTCAGTAAAATGTGAGAACTGGTCATGGGTCTGAATACTGTACTGAATACTGAATACTGTATATAGCACAGTCTGGGGAGTGTCACGCTGATTTGCAGTGAGAGCGACCTCACCACAGCGAACAGGTGCTGCTCTTTTCCCATCACCAGCTATGTGAGTGTGCAGACGGAGTCACCGACACGAACCCATTTTGGAAGGTCTGTATCAAGGCCTGTCCAACATCTTGGCCCAGCAAAAAAAGATGAAACAGCAAAATCTGATACGAAGGCATGAAATATCAAACGGGTCAACAATGCGGTCATACCCTGTGGAATGGGTGCAGATAAGGATACAAATTTCACACACGCTGCCATTGAAGTGGAATCTACAGATGAACATGTATAACATTAAAAATGCTGATGTCCAGCGTGCACCCTTATTGGGAAACTGTGAAAGCAGCAGTGCTGGAGTAACGATGGTCAGAGCTGGCTCTCAGCAGTAAAACAAACACCTGCTCACTGCAACCGCAAAAACCTTCCACATCGTTTTTCCAAGGGGTTTCGTGGAAACCCAGGCGTTGGACTGACAAGACAAAATGCATAAAAGAACTGCAGAGAAGTGTGGAACATTGAAAGTGTTGTTTGGCAACAGACATAACTGACAATACTGTAAAAACGACACAACTTGCTGTGACAATGTAATAAGCAATCAGACATCTGATAATGGCATTGTGTGGAGGGTAGTACAGTGAAACAGAGTCCAGTCTAACAGACCAAGTCATCAAAATAGCTTAAATGAACCAAGCAAAATTGTAAATTAAGTTTCGAGAATTCCTTTGCAAAAGCAAAGCTGCCAAAGCTAAAAAATTTATGCTTCTTGTCAGGTTTGCTGGCAGATTGTTACAGTCTCCTCGTGCCATCAGTCTAAAAGCGTTTTGTTTTTCAGATTCAACGTATTAGGTCATTTAGTGTAGATGGATGGAGTATGCAGTTGTTGTATTTCATTGGCCTTGTTTTACTCAGGAAACGGGTTTGTGTTACAGTGAGTAAACCAGTTTTACTCCAGCAGTGGGGGCTGGGGGGGTTTTCCCCACTGAACATTAAAAGTGTTAAAACGCGGGTTGGAGTTATTGTGGGAATATGCCGCCAGCCGTAAGGAGCCGAAGCATCGCGGAATGAGAACACCCCAAACAGCGCCGTGCCCATGGCAACAGGTGGCGCACAGTGAGCGTCCCGCTGAGAACAGTGATTAGTTTAACGGTTGTTGTGTTTTGTAAGAGTCCGGTCATTGGCAGCGGATGTTTCTGAGAACAAAAGATAAATTGGCCATCAACATCATTTCCGTGGGAGACACAATGTATTTGTACAGCCTATCAAAAGAGTCAAGTCTTCCTGGCAACTACCCAGGGGCAAAAAGTGTTCAAAACCATGGGGAATGAACTCAAAAGAAGCTATGTCATTCCAAACACTGAATGGTATGCAATAAAATGTATGACTATTGTTGCCAGAATGTTTCATATGCTGTACAGAGAGTCTCAGTATCCCCGTGCATTTTTTTTCCTCTCCATACTGAGTGTGAAACTGTCATTTTCTAAATGTCTGATGTTTTATGTCTATTCCATGTTTTCTTACAAATCATGAGACTTTTTCCCTAAATCTCATTGAAGCTTAGCTAAAATAAACAATGCACTTCTGCTTTGCATCGTTGATATTGCTGACAAAACTACGTTTGTGTCTTGTGTGTGTGAGTGGTGTGTATGTGTGAGAGAGTGTGTGTGCACCTATATATCAGTTCAATTAAAGTATATCTGTGTTCTATCTGCTGTATAGAGGGCTGCAGCCCTGATTAAGCACTATGGTGAGTAGCGGGGTCCTGGGGAAGTGTTTTCAGGAACGTACCTTCCAGAGCCAGCAGCTGATCACTGTGGCTGAACAGTGTAGTGACATCACAGACATTCTATTACGATCAGACATTCAGACCCTGTGGTCCTTCCATCCTCAATCCAGGAGGTTCTGGTGCTGTCTGCGTTCCTGTTCATTCTGACCATGGATGTTCTATTTTTTCTATTTTACACCTTCAAGAGTGTCTATAATGAGCCAGCAAATCAGAACACTTGTAGTTTAAACAATTGTAGAGACAGAACTTTCAATGTAGATCTGGTCCACATATTTTAAAAAAATCTGTGGTGACATCATGAAGTTTCCTTTACTGTGTCAACTAACAGCTGGTATCATCACCAAACTACATTTCCCACGATGCATCCCAACCTATACAACCTCAAAGACTCCTCAGCTTCCTCTGCTTCAGGTACTGGCAGGTCCTAAACTATCTTTAGAGGTGCATAACTCCACTTACAGTGAAGAAGGCAATGGAAGTGCAGGATATCAGAAAGGCTGGTATGAATTTTTGTCCACGGTGTTCTAGTCCTAACAGTATGAATTGTCTTATATCACATACTATGACTGAAGCCAGGCCATTCATTATCTTTACTTCATTTAGCATAATACCTAAGGTTGTCTTACAGATGTGTTTTTAAATGTACCAGGCTTTTTAAACAATGTAAAATGTATGCTGTATATAATTGCAGGATGATAACTAACTTTAGTATCTGTCACATCGAAGATGTAAATGTGACTGCTGATGCCCAAGATACAGGAGTGGTATGGCCTTTCTGGCACTTTCAGCATACATTGTTGTGTGTCCTTTCACACAGTGCAGACTGCGTTTGCTGTGAGTAAAGCCTGGTTTCAGGGGAGATTTAAATGAATGGTGCAGTATGTAAGCTCTGACAGTGTTGCAGTTTCACATGACCTCGGCGCTCGTGCAAGATCAGTCAGCGCTTTCAGCGTGACCATTCCCATGGAACCCCAGCATCCCCCTGTACCCAAAATGCAACCCCACAGGCCTCTGTGCACTGTTTTACACTAGGATTGGGAAGTCAGACCCCCACTTTAATATATCTCTCCCACACTTCTCTCCCACAAATAGGGATTTTGATGTGGGGATGTTGATCAAATGGCCATCCATCGATCGATGAACACAAAAGCAGACATACACACACATATATACACATGCACACACTGTCTCACACTCAGGTCTAGAGGGGTGGGTTTCTGCTCCACATCCCTGAGAGACGTTCCAGCACTCGCCACAGCTCCAGCAGACTGACGTGATCGGGGAGGGGGACAGACTCGGGTTTTCTTTTGCTTCACTCATAATTGGCTGGATGATAATGCCAATTAGCCAGGCTCCCTCAGTGGTCCCTGGTGCCCATGGTACATTATCAGTAGGTCCCTGCCTTGTGTTCCCTCAGATTACACTGCGGCTATAGTGTTACTATGAAAACACGCCAGGAGGCCCAGGGCTTTCTCAGGGAATTCCACACCGAGCAGTTTACTGACCCACATCTGGAGCATAACCAGGCACCAGTGACGCATAGCAGGGAGACATATACCTTTCAGTGTACCTCGGAGAAAGGTGTGCTTCTCTTTCAGCATCTACATCCAAAGAGCCAGACACAAAGCGGTACCTTCAAGCTGCAATGCTGGGGGCTAAGATAAAGTCTTAAATACTAATTCAAATTATGCAGGTCACAAATCTATTCAGTGCATTTAACTCTGGCTTTATGGTATATGTCCACAGTGTGGTCCTTCTTCTTCAGAACTAACTTTCAATAAGCTTTAGCCTATAGACAGTGAATCTTGAACACGCACATTCACACACACACACGTACACACACAGGGGGCCAAACCAAAAGATGTCATTCTCTCTCAAAGGCTCACTGTTGAACAATGTCAAGGGTGTTACAGCCAAGGCCTGCACAACAATAATCAGCACTTACTCAAAAGCTGTGAACAATGAATGGACAACTAAAATTACCCTCAAATACTCTGGCAAGTTAGGCATGTTTCAGCTTCAATCAGGTTGTAAAGCTTTTTTCTCTGAGGGATTTTGTAAGGGTCTACACACAACTATGGTATCAAGCTTATGGATAAGTTCACAGCTATTGTTCTGTTTTAGAAATCTAATGGGGAGCTTTGGGAATTACTGTTATGTGGGTTTGTTAAACTTCTATGTACATAATACATATTAAATCAACGTCGTTATGACCGAACTTACTGAGAAAGTGTGTGTGTTAGAATGAGGATGTGTGTGAATGAATCACTGAGTGAATGAGTGAGTGAGTGAGTGAGTGAATAATTGACTGAGTACGAGTGAGTGAGTGAGTCAAAAATGGATTTGTGGTGGAGAGCCAAATCACAAACTGGTATCCAATAATCCAGAGTTCCGTCTCTAAGGACGACTCTCCTCACCCGTTCCTTCGGGTTGTTGTTTCAGCTGGGCCGTTAGAGAGCAGCACTTTGGGCTCCTTAACTGTGATGAAAAGTCAATGGACATGTCTCTTAAAAGAGGCAGTGGTCTACTGCCTCCCTCCAAATACCATGTTCCTCGGTGTTGCAGAATTACCGTGTCATTGCTCCACACGTTATACCTCAGCCAAAAGCTTGAAACATGGAAATTACTCATTACATACAAAGTAAGTGAGTGTAACTTTTTCAAAACATAAATTAGTTTTTTAATAGAGTTAGAAAAGAGTTTGAAGTGAGTTTCCCATCCAGTTCAGGCACCAGGCCATCATCTGCCTCTATCACAGGACATTCCAGAGCTCAGCAATTATTCACAACATGAGAATCACTACATGAGATGTCAGGTATCTTGTACATTGCTGCTAATAATCTACTGTCAGGCCGAGGGTATTGCTGATTCTGATGTAGGAAAGTCAAGTCCAGGAGAGGCCTCATTTCAGTGGTCATCTAACTCCTAAACAAACACTCAGGTTCAATAGTTGTGTTTGTCCAGATATTGCCACTTACTTTACTCTCTGTGGTGCCGATTTCCACTACATGTCAGTGTTGTTTCTGTTCCTGTATTTTTGTGTGAGGTACTCTAATTTATCAGTAGTATAAATTTGCTCTTGGAGGGACAACAAATTGAAATCTGAAAACTGAAGGATTAAACCAGACAGCCTGAAGCCTCTGTATCAGTTGAAAAGTGCAGCCCGCCTGCTGGATGGATTTTAACTGCAATAACACATTGAGAATGATAACAGCGGTCCAAGTCTTATTCTTTTCACCGATCCAGAGAGCACCGCTCTGATAAAAAGGCCGTAAAGTAAATTTAATTTATAAAAAAAAACCTCATAAAAAGGGATTTTGAAACTCTTCACCAATACCGGATCCTATCAGGGAGAAAACACAGATGAGTTTAGCAGTTCAAAGCTGACCGAGCCGCTGCAATGCCTCAGAGACACAGGGCAGCACAGGGAACTGGGCTGTCTCTCACGCTCATGACATGCTTGCTGCGTGGTGGAGACATTTGGAGTTCTCCACCAACTGGATCAGAAGTCTCGCTCAGTGCATAGAAAGGCAGAGCAACAAACAAATTTGAGATCCTATTTATTAATGAGCTCAGTAGTAAAAATTGTGATGAACACACCTGGTGCAGAGCCATCTTCAGCCTCACATATATGTATTGTTTCATGGGAAACACGTGTACATGTGTAATTATAGGTGCTGGACCTGGATCAATTGAGCAAGCAGGTGTGAAGGACTCTCCCACCCCCTCACCTCTTTGCCTGTGTGTGGTACTTCCTGGGTTGCCAAAAATACATCCAGTTAAATATTTGCTTTTTTTTTGCATATTTCATATGTTTAGACATTTCATTCAGTTTCCTAGAAACAATATCATGTTGTATTATTGTCCTGCTTTCCATTTGACCTGCACATCCAGACACCTCCCAGTTTTACCAGCAAACCGGGCAGAGGAAAAAATTGTTTTGCCAACACTTTGTTCACTATTCCAGGACTCCATTAAAGATGATTGCATCTTTCAATCAGTCAATCAAGAAACAATGAATCATCAAGTTTACTTTATGTGCCATGGCTGTGGAGGCACTGAAGTGAAAGGACCTGTAAAAATGAAAACTCAACAACTGATACGTCTTTGGAAAAAAAGAGAATTAGATCACATTCAATCATCTATTTTTGACCAAACAAAAGACATGCATTTTCCGCAAAAGAAAGAAACAATCTGGATGCAATGTGAAACACAGGCCTTTTAAAAAATGAATTAGTAAAAAAAGCCAAAAGGTGATGTCAGAGTGAATGTGAAAATGGCTCTCAGCTGGATATGATGAGCGCACAGACTAAAGCCGGCACATCTGCACTCTGTCCTGCTGAGGTGGCCCTGGTGCAGGGCACGCTGCTGCTGACGGCAGGCCCCAGAGAGGGGACTATGGCGCTCGTGTGTCCCTGTGATGTCATGGACATCAAAGCGTGCGTGGGCCCAGAAACCCCTGTGGCTCTGTGAGAGAACGCCGCTGGCCATTCCTGAGGATTTAGGTGCAGGATGTTGACAGACCGAGCCTTAACTGTGTCTGTGATGACACCATTGTTTCCAGGGAGCCAGTGGCCTTGAGCCATCGCGCATGGCTCTGACACCCAGCTTGCAGGGGAAATAATCACACTTCCCATTTAACCCCTTCTAACCAGAGGTGCAAACGGACTAGCGTAAAGTGACAAGTGACTAGTGAATCGCCTGACTAATGCTGATAGGGATGTACAGGTGAGTGGTGCATGACCTTTGTAGCAGTACAATCACCATTATTACTGCTGGTAACAATGCTTGCTACTTTCAGTCTAAGGCGCAAATTGTTGTATTGGATTTTGTGATGGCTGTAGATTACACATCCTGTGTATATAACCAATTAACATGCCTGGACTACTGTAGCCTTTCTTTTCATGTGCTTTTCTGTACTGTTTATTGTCACTGAAAACTAATATACCCTATATATCCTCCTATATTTTCAGCTTTTTTTGTAAGTGTACTCTATTTCTTATATAAAGTGGTATGTATGCTTGTATATAAATAAAAATCACCACATAATTAGACTCAACAGCTATGTTTGGGATTCCAGCTGAGATGTGATTGACTTTGCCAATGAAAACTCAATTGCTCCCATGCAAACTGACCTCTGAATCAAACCCTCAATGAGAAACCTCCACAACAATGTCAGATTTATCATGCTGTGCCAGAGTTCCCACAGTCCTCCAGGGGGAACTCCCTGTGTCGCCCGGGGGCCCACGTATATATCTGCTTAACGACTGTGAGAAAATCTTATCAAATCAGCATTAACGAGGCGACAAAATAACTGCATTTGTCTGACTTAACTCAGCTGTTCACTTCCCTCTCACACTCCTTGCCAGTGATGCATTGCCTTTTTAAACAGTGTTGCGATTGGTTGACGTGCTGTACCAATCACCCCTTCCCATCCCATCGAAGTAATTCAGTCCAGCACTTAAATTAACTAAATTAGCTTCACCGGGTCACTCGGGCTGCCTTTATCTAAGAGGAAGTCACAAGACTGAATGTTTCAGTGGATGACTGTATCTTTGCGTTTGTCTCACATCACTTCCTACCTCTCCCCCTGTGCTCACCAATCACTGACTCTCTGATGTTACAACTTTTTGTTCCCCTTATTCGGTTGCTTTTGTCACACAGAATGCATCATGTGATGTCTGACAGACATTATCGTCTCCACCCAGATGCAGGCTCTGAAACAGCGTGCACATACAGTGGGTAGATCGCTCACTCCTCTTTAGGAGAAAAGAGGGCAAGACAGGCTACAAATGTATATTCGATCCTGGATTTGGGGACTCCAATCAATGATGCTTCTGTTCAGCCAGAGCTTCTAATTTGGTTTAACTGAGCCAATGTTCAATCCTTATCTGTAATTAAATCATATGTATTACACAACAGATTTTTTTTCAGATTTTTTGCTTGTTTATTTACAATCACAACGACTCACAGTGTTTCATAGTGGTTTAGGAGGAGGACTCGTAACCAAAAGGTTAAATTCCCACAGGGGCACTGCTGCTGTACCCTTGGGCAAGGTACTTAACCCACAATTTCCTTAATAAATTCAGCTGTTTAACACTGTAAAAAAAAAAAAAAAAAAAAAAAAAACCACTAATTGATGCAAGTCACTCTGGATAAGAGTGTCTGCTAAATGTCAATAATGTAAAGTAACAACTATTTAAGGTAACCCAGTTTCCTTGATTTGTAAATTAATGTTCATCACACTAGACAGAGTAAAGCTAAGAACTTTATCAGCTACTGATTGGAGATCCTGACTAAACTGGGCATCCTTATGTCACAACTCAGGCAGGGACTCAAGCGCAGACAGCGGAATGGGGTGCACCAAGCGAAGTATAATAAGCCGATACGGGGAATCCAGAAAACGAAGTCAAAAACAGGCAAAGTCGGAAAACCAGAAAAACACGGCAAACAGTACCAAACAGATCCAAAAACACGGTCGAGGGAAACAGGCAAGATCGGGAAAACAGGCTGGCAGGCAGAACAGGAAAAATAGCTTGTAGCGAAACCGATAACTGAGACGAACTAGCAACGAGACAAGAAACAAACGGGGAATATATAGGGCAAGGCAGGTGACAAGATGGATGCAGGTGTGCAGGCAGGCAGGTAGAGACAATCAGGTGGGCGGAGAACGGGGCAGGGCTAGAACACAAGGAAAAACAAAAGCACATGGACAGGGAAAAGAAAACAACCGGCTAAGACGCCGCAGTCATGACACCTTATTAGTTAATCACAAAATAAACGAAACTGAAAACAGTTCCAAAACTTCCCTTAGTTTAAAGGTTAGTTGTCTGCCTCACCTGCCTCTTTCTGGAGAGCTGTCACTGATCCACATTTCATTTTCATTTACAAAGCTTCAATTAGCATTGCTGCCAAAGATTTCTTCCTGCCCTTCACCATGAAAATTGCATGCTTTGACATTAAGAGAGACCACATGTGTTTGAAATGGAACAGAAGAATGTGCAAGAGGAAAAAAATAAGATCAGTTAATTCCTACTTCATATATTTTGTAATTCGTGGTTTGAATGTTTCCAGCTTTAACTAGATTAATGTAATAGTACCACTGGCATACAGCACCATGGGTAGCATGTTAATAATTTGTGTCCTCCTGGTTAGGGACCGAATCACAGAACTATATGGTTCAGCCAAGGACTTTCTTTCAATACTCAGACTTTCAGAGCAATTTATTCTTCACATGTTCATTTTTAAACTGAAGTAATTCACTTTTTTGACAGATTTTTCTGTTGAATGCTTTCAGCACTTTTTAAAATCACCCAGCCAGCTATGAAATGACTGCTAATTTGTTTCAGCTGGCATAACTGGGCACTGATTTTACCAAACCGTTGAAGAGGTCCTGTTTTTGTAGGCCTACCTGTAGAAATGCATCACAAAAAGCTATACATGCATAAGTAATATTTTACCATCACGGGCCAGAAAAAATATTTCAGAATTCCAGACAAGAGAGGCTGAGGTTATTGCTTGTCTGGTTCTACACAGGCTTGTTGTCAGCAGGACTGTCAAACCGCTAAAGTCCGCAGATGTGGACATGCTCGTTCAGAACACCTTATCGGCGTGTCAGTCTGGACTGGCTGCTTGTGCTGTCCCAGACGTCTGAGGAAAAAATGTGAGTGAAATTGTAACTCATGTCTTTCTTCCAAAACCCTTCAAGCATTCTCTGTGAACATTCCAATAGAACAGAGAGGGAGTGAGCTGTTCAGAGTTTGATATAGGTATGTGGAAGGTGAGTAACTGAACAAGGTTACCATCTGTCGAGTTGTAACATATTTTAAAGGTGGAACTGTATTAAATGATATTTAACAGGTTTTACTACATCATTACAGCCAAGAAAGTATATTTAAATAGATTTTAGTAGTTTAACATCAAATACTTTACTGTTGGAGATTTTAACCCATTTATACATTTTGGCATACGTACGCTCTCTCACACACTTCACTTCGAGGACAAGATGATTTCTCAGCATTCCAATCCTCTGATCTGTTTTTTTCAGCAGATTAATGACACTCAAAAGAGTGAGGGTAATATCCCAGTTGAAATTCTGTATGGGGTTACCGCTAGGACTACATTGCTGCCCCTGGGAGTCCAGTCTTACGATATTATGATCTAATGAGAGACGTCGCTGCCAGAGGCCGTGTGTCCAAGTCAGAGTCCAGCCAGATAAAAATGCTCTGCTTTCGAGAAACCTTTAACCGCTTAAACACATGATCTGGTGGTTTGCTCAGAAACGTGCACATAAATGGTCCCATCTCATTTTTGCCTCCTCCAGCCTGTAGCCTTTGAACTAGTATTTGTATATACATTAGATTTAGCATTATTTGTTCTTTGTGAAGAATATTCTGTTTTTAATCTGTATTGCCTTTTTCACGTACATAGTAACCCCCCTCCTTTATTTACAATGTGTAGTTACGCTATACTGTGGGGTGGGGTACAGCTCATGACTGCACTCTCATCATAACAGAAGATTAATGTTTTAATATTATATTACATGAACATGTTATTTATGTTCCTGAGCTCATGAATAGCTTGCCATGATGACTTCATGGGGTGTACTGCTGACATAAATATACATAATAGGACCTGTTCACTGACATTAGACAAAACTAGAAAACCTCATTAAGAAATCTTACATACAAAATAAAGTAGAGTAGAACATATTTTGGGATTTTGCCAATGGCAACAATGTTTCCATGTTTGTCACTTTATGCAATCATTACAGATGCTAGGTCATTATTTGATCCCTGGTCAAACTGTCTCAGATGTAATGAAACAAGAAAACAAATGAATATCTGCGCTCACTACAGCCTCCACAATGAAAGCTGTACCCTCAGGCTGCTGGGAGGGTGTGGTTTTGAGGATACTGCCTGGCTGTCAAGCTGGGGTTGTGGAGGGGATTTGTCTCTGTGCTAATATGGTGGAGAAACAAATGGGGCTCTTATTCTTTAGGCACACTGGAGCTAGAGGCCAGCAGCTGGTCATGACGAAAACCCTGTACTGGTTAGTGGCCTGTTTAATACATGCTTACAGTGCAGAAGAATGCAATCCACCATGACTGATTTCCTGTTTCATGAATAGAAATTTTGTGGGAGTTTACATGGTAATAAGTGTACATTTTATTTCCTGCCACACTCTATGGGGAAAAAATCTGTTTGGTTTATCCATGAAGTAAAATGTTAATGGTTAAGCTTACACATTTCAATCCATGCAACCAAATAAGCAAGACATTTCTAATTGCAGTCATAAATAGCTTGATGGCATTCGCCCAGGTTTCCCACCCAAAACAGCATGGGTGTTGGGTGAGTTGCACTGCTTGTTCTTAGAGGCAAACGTGCAGCCAATTCAACAGCTAAACCGAGACAGCCACTGAATTATAAAAGTAATGTTTTCAAAATGGTCACAAAGTGGCGTTAATGACATTTTGTCATGAAACATCACAAGACTGTAAGGCCACTGAAGTCTTCTCTTGTGAGGACTGATGGACTGCTTTAAAAGGAGGACTTTGCTGCCTCATATATTTTTCATCATTAGCTCTCAGTGGTAAATCATGCAACACTGAAACACAAAGGCAGTCTTCTCACCAAAGATTGATGCAGGAGGTTTCCTACAGTGACGTAATGGAGGAACCAGGTATGAGAGCAGCAAGTTGAAGGATTTTGTGTGTGTGTGTGTGTGTGTGTGTGTGTGTTTGTATTTGATTCAGTTTGCCCTGGTTTACTATCTCCAGACAGAAAACAAAAAAGATGGACCTGCTACTTAAACATTCTTGCAGTGGAGCTGTCCTTAGTGACAGGCAAGCAGGAAAATCAAACAGCACATCCTGTAAATGCATTCCCTTCACTTCACATTTTTTTTAAAAAAGACAGTACCTTAAATACGAATCACTCAGCCCCGCGATTCACCTCAACAGATACTTTGAACGGTTGAGTTATTATCATAGAGGCCTGCAGGTGTGTTGTGCCCCATGTCCATTACCCTCCAGCCAGCAGTTCACTTTTGTGACAGAGGGAGCTGAATGAGAAGCATTTGCTGTGAGACGTGTGGTGCTGATACCCTGGTCCTGGCACTGCAGTGGGGGAGCCGTGGGTGCCCTGTGCCAGAACTGCCTCACACACTCTGACAAGTATAATCTGAAAGAGATGAAAAGACTGACATTAATATACATTTTACATTGTCATTTAGCAGCATATTGACATGCATATTACAATATAACCTGAAGAAATATTACGTATGGAAGAGACCACGGCAGAAGAGACTTCAGCGCTAAACTTGTTTGTGAGAACTAAACCACTACATATTCCACTGTTTTAGAAAACAGTACCCACTACATTACTGTGAAGCGCCCTCCTGATCATCTAACACACATTTGCTGATACTGGTTGCAAGAAGCAAGACATGGAAAAGAAAATTTTGCCTGAAAAAGCTAATCTCTTGGCCCAGTTGTGCCAAGCCCAGATGACCAAGTTAAATCAATACATCAGCATAGTGACACAATGGGAACTGATAGCATCTCAGTAGACATGTGCTTAAATCAGAGGCCAGCCTAAGGGATGTTCATTAGCCCTTGTTGAATTGTAGTAAAAATAAATAAATACCCAGCATGACACATGGAGCTTCACCCTAATGTATTTTTGTAACGCTGGCCCATATGCTGCCTGTCAGCCCCACCCTGCCTTGATATTAATCATTTCTGCAGGAAAAAACAAGGCTCTGCAAGAAAGAGAACATTATGCCATCTCTCCGCAATGTTATGACTCCATACTTTGGCTCTGTGGTGCCTGTAACCAGTGTACAGTGCAGACTGTTACAGAGTGTAACAAAGGGTAAAAGGATGTTAAAGAGAGAAAAGAGATACCATACACAGCATATATCCTCTGTGTGAGTGTGTGTATGCGTGCATGTTTGTGTGTGTGTATAGGAATGCACTATCAAAAACCGGAATTTGTGTTTACAATAATAAAGTGTGACTTGTATGGCAAATATAGAAATTACTGCATGTCATTGCATCCATTTATTATGATGATTTGTATATTCTGTGTATCTTCTACATGCATATTCTATAAATGTCTAGAAGATTACATGTATGATGCTGTTGAATATTTGCTCACATTTGAGCTCCTTCTTAAGGCAACTAGTCAAACTCTTTGGTTCTAGGGGTGCCATCAGCATCCATAACAGGAGGCATGCAGCGGAGCTTTGCCACACATGGTAATAATTTGCTGAATGTTATTCCTGTGCTTGCTTCATGGGCCAATATTTCTGATTTGTACATTTATTTGGACGCAAGCTTCTCTGTTATTTACTAACATGGCAGGACCCAAAGCCTGCAGCTTTACTGACTACATTACGAAACCTGCAGCAAGAGGAACTCCAGCCAGCACTGCACTCCAACCAGAAAGCAGTGCATTATGGGACACCAGTCACCCCCCTACTGCTCCGTCACCCCTCCTGCCCAAAAATGAGTAACAGGTGTTTTTACACCTTCACGTCATCCTCTTGTTTTGTCTGTGCCCTTTGTCTCCCTCTCCTATCCCCATTCAAACACAGTGATCCCACAGGAGAATTCTTCCCCTTAAATGGCCAGCAGCTAAGCTGAGCTAAGCTTATGTTGTGGTATGTACATGTGCGTCTGCATGCGTCTTAGTTTAAAAAAAAAAAAAAAACACAAAAAGGGAGTGTGTGGAATAACAATAAAAAAGAAGTTATGAGTGATTAAAAAGAAATTTTTTTAACACCAACGTCTCCTGGCATCGCAAAGCTTTCGTCTGAGCATGTTCAGACGGCCTGAGCATGGCCAGACGCTTGGAATCCTGATACCTCATGTCAGAGGAAGGCGACCTGACATGGCTCAGGTTGTCTGCTGCTCTGAGGGGTCCCTAGAACAGTGGTTCTCAACCCTGCTCCTGGAGGCACACTGTCCTGCATATCTTCTATCTATCCTTGCTCTACCTGCCTGACTGAAGTCATCAGTGGCACTTTTGATTAGCTGAGCACACCTGATTTAATCCAGCAGCAAGGATAGATAGAAGATATGCAGGACAGTGTGCCTCCAGAAGAAGGGTTGAGAACCACTGCCCTAGAGATCACAGCCAGCCACTGAGAGAGGCAACACAAGGTGTATCTCTGCAGACATCACCCCAAGCACCCTAAATAACTAATGCAGCAATTAACCTCACTTGGTGGAGGGTACTCCTATCAGAAATCAGTGCTATGCACTGTACAGCAAAAGCAACACACTAGCTCCACCCCTTGCACGGGCTTGAATGTCTAGTTAAACACATTCCTGGCTAACATGAAGAGTTGACACAGCGTGATTCCTTCCCTAATCCCTTTGCTCAAATCTCTCCTGCTATACTGCTAGTCCACCTTAATTAAAGTTTACAAGTGAAAGTGAAGAAGGGATTCAGTGTATGCGTGCAGCAGGTGGAAAGGCTCAGGCTTATACATTTCCCAGGATGGTTTGCTCCTTTGCTCAACTAGATTACCTCAATTTTCTTCTGTCCCTTCCCTCCTGTGTCTGAGCGGTCTTCTTGTCATTGCTTACGAAGCGGTGACTCTTCAAAATACCAGAATACCAAAATACGGTATGGCCTAAAAGCACAGCTTTGGGGATGAGATACATGTTAATGCAGGCCTACACGGCTGAGGAAAGGGTTATAAGCATTCCTCCATTTCTCTGTAGCCAAAAACTGTGTCTCCTCTCCTCAGGCCTTTCCTCCTGTCAGCCCTACTGTGGATTAATCCTTAATCTCTCTCTTTCAGCCTCAGGAAGACCAAATTCCCAGAAAAAAAAAATGAAACTTAATAAAACATTGCCGGTTTCAGCTTTGCTCAGTGCGTTGCCGTTAAAAATGGGACAAACTCATGCAATGTGAGAATGTGTGCTATAGTGTGTCAGAGTGGTTAGCACAACATTAAAGAGCCATTAAAACCACAACAGGAACAAACCATCTTGCAGCAGTGAGAGGACTTTACAACAGCGCTATCCGGTGTGCAGGGGAAAACGGTTTGAGTCAGTCCTCACAGAGCATTTATTCTGTTATTTAGTCATTGTTATTTCAGCAATTTTCACATCACTTTCAAGGGCAATGTCCAATTTGGTTTAGAGAATGCATCTCACATTTTACCAGTGCAGATATGAATAAATTAAATCTGACTGCAATCAGTCTTTACTTATGGTATTGGCATAAGAAGAGCAGTGCTTGGAGGGGTGGGGTGTGTGTGTGTGTGTGTGTGTGTGTGTGTGTGTGTGGGGGGGTTGGGGGGGGGGGGGTACTCACAGAATGTAAACCTGTAGAACTGTAAACCATAGCCCATGGAGCAGTGGAACCCAGACCCAGTATTCAGTGAGTAAGAGGTTCCATGGAAGGTCAATGCCACAGTCGCTTTCAATACAGTCTCTGTATCACCTGGGCACGAACACAAAATAGTGGTTTACCATATTAAATCAATTAATTTGTTTGTGGGTTTTTTGGCTCATGGAAAAGGCACAAGTCCAGAGATGTTGTGAAGGAGGGTTGTATCATACAGTAAAGAAAGACAGTAATGTAGATATAACATAGCTTGAATAAACTGATGTTCAGTGTAAATTGGCGTGAAAACCCTAGTACATGAGGACTGTGAGTTCAAATATAAGGTAGGCCACTCCTGTCATACCATTGCCCTGAGAAGTTTATGTAAATTTTTCCAGTGATGAATATGTTAGAAAATGTAAAACTGTATGTATTGTATGTATTGTTGCCAGGGATACAACAGTCTGCTAGATAAATAAATACATAATGTAAAAATAACATCAATATCCCTACAATGTTGCCTTTCATGGAAATGGAAAACTTGCATACATTTTGTATAATATTGACTATGCTGATTAACACTAGCTTTTAACACATTGCTGTCACACAAACATTGTGCAAACATTATTTTATAGCTAAAATACATTTGTGAGTGATCAGTGTCAATGAAGCTGTTAGAAATCCACATAAATCAGTTTGTTAATCTTTAAAAAAAAACCCTAAGAATAATCCATCTGGAAAATAATCAGAAAGGGGAATTCTTGGACTCAGGTAAAAAAAACCCAAGAAAATGCTCTTTCTCTGTGTCATGTTGACCTCTTGAACAACAGCATCTAGTTGGATGATGTCATATCCCTTCACTATGTGGAATTCTTTGTGCACGCTGACCTAGGCTGAGCTTTGAAGGAGCTCTTCTCTCTACTACAAATGCACCTCACTCTGCAAGAGCTGCCTTACAATCCTCTTTCTTGATTCTTCTGGCCGTTTCTGCATCTTTTGATACAGTGGACCATCATGTCGTTCTGCCTCCCCTGGCAGCGATGGGCACTGTTCTTAGATGGATCTCATCTCAGCCCTAGTCTCTTAACGGAAAGGGATCAGCCTGAGGACACTGGTCCAACATACACTTTGTAGAGGCACAGCCTCTTCAAGCAGAACTCAAAGCCTTATGCCACTGGGCAGATTGCTCATTTTGTAAATAAACCACTTACATTACCTTACCCAATTATGAGGTGATTAACCTGCAGAGGTATCCATTTCCTTACATTTGAACGTACCTGCAGTTAAATTGATAGGTTTATGGAAACTTGCATTTGTTAAGTCTCGGTCAATAAAACAACTGTGTCTAAAAATGATGTAGAGAAAATTTTGATACAAGTTTTGCAGACGGTCCTGTGTGAGTGAGCTGAGCAGCCACGTGCTCCCAGCTCACAGGGTTGCCTGGTCTGAGCAGAGACGTGATGCTGTAGGCACGCCCGCAGCATGTGTCTGTGCCAGGTCCGTGATTAAGGTACCCGGGGGGGGGGGCCTGTCTGTATGCCAAGAATCACAACGGCCAGAATGCCTGGGACTCCACCAGACCGCTTTTTTTTTAAATTTAATGCTTCGTTCAGTGACCATAAAAGGCTGAGAGAATTGTTCAAAACACGTGGAAAAGTAAAAGAGAAAATGTTACGCTCTGTTTAAATTTAAGGTAACATGATGGAGAGCAAGGGAAGGATGTGTAATGTAACGTGGATTTTGCAGCCCATTCTCTGGGGCACTCAGTCTACTGCGCTGTGGAGATCTAGTCTTAACTCTTCTTAATAATGAATTTATGCAGGTGACGCATTGTTTCGATGGTATTGATTGATTGTATGATATTATACACATTACCATGACTTCAGCTATAACCAGTGTAAGAGGAAGAAACTGCACCCACCATCTTCACTGTAAGCAAATTACTCTGACACAGATGGACGCAGTATTCTTTATCAAAACATTCATGACCCAGAAGTGATTTCCCTCCTCATATATATCTTCACCTGACAGGCTAACATCATTTTTATTCGTGAAGCAGTTGGGACTAAAATGGTGAAAATCTAACGAGACAAATTACTTGAATTAATTAAGGAAAATGCTCTAAGAAATCAGATGTAATGTAAATTGTGAAATGTATTTACAGGCTGTTCAAATGTTAGTGCTGCTCTCTCTCGCACAACTACCAAAACTAAGACACAGCCAGCCAGAAAGACAGACAGACAAACATTGACTAATCTGAAATAGCCTCTGATTTTAAACTAAAATAACCAACACTCTTCCGTTGTTATTATGAGGTACGTATAAGGCCTACTTACATACAATATATTTTCGTGAATGATGTACGTATGTTGTGAATAGAATTGTTGGGAAAATCTGGGGGTGGGGTTACCACGGGAAGCTCGATCCCCCTCAGAATGAGAGCCGAGGCATCGCCTCGTTATTAAGCGATAAGACCCCCATCCCCAAACCACTTCGTTTTGGGACACTAAACAGAATTTTAGGCGCGCTGCGTTTAAAAATAAATAGAGTAGTATATTTGCTCCACCTTGTGGTGAGACTATAATATCCGACAAGTTAGCCTATGGGTTGGTGAGACATAGGCTACCCCGCCCATACAATCGGCTACGCACGATTGTATTTGTAATCGGCGTTGCAGCATGGAAGTCGGGTCGTCATTAATCTGCGCATAACCTCTTAGTTTAGAATGGTCATATCATAAGACTAAATAAGCACACACATATTCTTTTTTCATATGCTGTAATCATACAAATGTAGCCTAAATAATAAATGCAACCTGTTGCATCTTAAACATTGCAAATGTAGGCAATTAATTGCAATTAACACACGCCATTTTAAAAATGTAACTCCTTTCTTCGCAATTTGGTGAGCACAGTACTGACTGACTCATGAAATATCCACCCGACCTGTCTATATCAGTACGGCAAAATAAGATGTTACATTTTAGTCTCCGCACCAACATCACCTACGACTTATTCTACTTTATTGATAAAACAAACTGTCCCTCTTGGTGCTCCGTACTGTTACGTCATCAGGATGAGCCTGTCATGCCACCTACGGCATGGAAAAGAGCGTTTCTGAATTCCTGACCTTCACTGTTCATTATTTAATGTGTTCCTACCTAACTTTATCGATAAGTTTTGTCGTTTGTCACCTTGATAGAAGTTGTTCAATAAGTTAGATGTTTTCCACGACACCGAGGAGTTGTTTCATTGTCTAGCTGCTATTTAAAGGTTGGTAGTTATCTAGCTCGCTAGCTTTAAGTACTCTGATGACCTAAGAAGCTACCTAGCTTTAGTTGTGTTTTCGCTCCTTCTTTGTTATTCTTACTAGCCATATGCATTTTATTTGCTGTGCTTTTGTTTATGTAAATTATGCGGCATATTAATTTTGCTACATTGCCATTAAATTAGCTTGGCAACTATAACAACAGCACGCTGTTATGAACGGCCGTGCCTTATTGGTAGATACAGCTTTTGATTGCGATGTTGTTTGTTAAAATGCGCGCCCCATTTTGTTGTTTGTTTAGATTATTATCTGGATTTCCCCCTAAGGTTTCTAAAGTCTACACAAAATGTCCGTGAAACAAGCCTCTGTCCACGCCAAGTGGGTAATAGGAAGAGTGATCGGAACAAAGATGCAGAAGACCGCGAAGGTTCGAGTGACCCGGCTTGTGCTGGATCCATACCTTCTTAAGGTAAATACCAGTGTACAATAAGCTAACTGTTAGCTGTTGACGGTCACAGGTATTCTCACGGGCTCTGTATCAGCATTGATTTGTGAACGTAGAATTTTGTAATATTTTTAGTTTTACTGAGTTATGTGATCTAATATAGTGAAGCACTGCGTGAACATGGCTTCGAATGCAGTGATACTGTAAGGAGTATCAGTCTACAGATTATGTGCGCATCCATTGATGCTTATCAGATATGGATGGGTGTTTAACGGAAACTGATGATTAGTAATATGCTCTCACACCCAGAAATTGGACTGGTACGCGTATTTGCGTGCTCAGTATGAGATAGTATTATGAAATCGCAGCAGTCCCGCCTCTACCAGCCAGTGAAGATGTTTTCTGATCATAAAGGCAGTGAATCTGTCTATACGTATATGAGGAATCCCCTTATATTAAATGGTGATAACGATGTGAATGCTGTTATCAGGAGACTTAAGACACATTCAATATGTTCCATAGTAAGGCAAACACTCAGGTGTGCATTAAATGATCCAGAACCATAATGGGTGATGTCAGTGCAATCCAGAAGGATCACAGACGGAGTCTGCTGGTTTTCTTTAACTGATTCATGTTTAGCTACAATGAAGGGAAGCTCATTCTAGCTAAACATGATGAACAGGTCAAAGGCAATTTTGAAAGAGTACAGGGTGAGAGAACTGGCAAATATAAACAGTACCTATTTAATTGATCCTTTTATTTGATTGATGATCTTACACTTACAAGGAACTGGACTATTTTCAGGGCAAGCGGTAGAGAAACAGAGTTGTGGCCAAATTCCAGAGGGTTGTTTTCCTTATTATTGTTTGATTGGGTTTACAACATCATCAGCATGTTATAAGTGCATGTGAAGGATTTCAGACTGGGCACTGAACCTGTAACTGAAAAAGCTGCATCTACAGCTGGAAAGCTGCTCAGCTTGTGGTCATCAGCTCTCCTTTTCAGTGTATGCACTTGCAGGTCACATGACTTGTCAGCAATAACCTGAAGAAGACTAAGATCAAACATAAAGAGTAAATAGAAGTATAGTACCATAACAGTGTTACAGCATAAGGTACTTGGCTCTCCTCTGAGCCTATGATGTGTTCAGCTGACAGAGTCCATTCTATGAACTGACTTTGTGCCTGTGGTGCTGTTAGTGTTTGGGGGATTAAGAAAACAGAGGTTTGGCAAATATCATTATACTTTGATATCATTTGGTACATCTTTCACTTGGATTTTTTGTGCATTACCTTACAGTGAAGCATATTTTATACAGTGAAGCTGTTAATCAGTTAATCACAAGTGTGAAAGGTAGTTCTCAATGCTGTACTTGGCACTTTTGTATTGAATAGTGATTATGTAAATATAATTCCTGTATTCTTCTTCAGTTCTTGTCAGGAACCTCAGTACTTCTTACAGGAGATAAGTTGTTTGGCATGAGCATGGAGCATGACAAATACATAATGCAGTACTGCTGAAATGACCCATTTTTCATGCTGTTTGGAGACTAGTGTCAATGTTTGACATCATTTTGATGTTGTGCCACACTTTGTTTCGCTCATCTTTTAGTTGTATTTTCTTTTGCTTCATTGTAGTACTTCAACAAAAGGAAGACCTACTTTGCCCATGACGCTCTGGGGCAGTGCACTGTGGGAGACATAGTCCTGCTGAAGGCTTTGCCTGAGAGGAGGTCGAAGCATGTGAAGCACGAACTGGCGGAAATTGTGTACAAGGTGGGGAATGTGGTGGACCCGCTGACTGGGAAGAGGGTGGCGGGGAGCGTGTTCCGGGAGCCCCTCTCTGACACCACAGAGCCCTCTGCTGAATCCTTAACGGAGAAACTACAAGAGTTAAACATCACAGCCTCTTCAACTCCAAACCCCTGATGTTTGGATGGACCTCACTTCTGAAAGATTTTTTTTCATATGTTTTCAAATGTCATTGTTTGATTTATTTTGTTCCAGTTGAGAATTCTTTGTTTTCTGATCTCTGAGATCAAATTAAAAGTGAGTGCATTACAGTATGGTGTAGTCCTGTAGTGCTGAACTCTTTGTTGAAGTTAAATGTGTGGCAGTGGTATGGTGTTGTGCAGGTGGGAATCAAACTGTTGTACCACTGGGCAAGGAGCTTAACACGAATCACCTGTGTAAATATCCAGCTGTATAAATGGGTAACATGATAAAATTTCAAGCTGTGTAAGTCACTCTGGATAAGAACATCTGCTAAGCAAATGTAAAATGTAACCATGCTAATTAAAGTACCAACTATTTCTTTTAGTCAGCACATCATTTACAGTCTGATTACCCTGAAACTTAATGTGTAAGTCACAAGTGTCTACTAGCTGTTCCTTCTTTTTGAGACCCAAAACTCTGGGGAACGTCAGAGAAATAAAGCTGAATTCAGTCAAGTTCTCTCCATCAGATATAAAAGCACTTCACAGTGAGAGATAAGCTTACTCTGCCATCACTACCATGTGGCCCCTGAACAACAGCTGTCTGTCATGAGAAGGCTATAGGACACTACGGCTGCTACCTGGATGATGCATTGCAGGTGTAATACCGAATAAAGCTTGTGAGGAATTCGCTAAGGGAAGATGCAAAGATGAATGCTCCCAGTTAAAGTGGGAACTGATACGGTGTCTGTGTTGTGACAGACAGTTTCACATGCAGCTAATAGTCCATAGTGTGAGGAGAGGAATTTTTGTTCATAGATGTAAACTAGATTTCTGTAGTGAGGTTCAAAAAATTGCACCTCATCTGCTGTTACAAAAAGATATTACTGCATTTTCTGCTTCTTTCTGTTAATCACTTGTGTATAACAGGATAGGGTCACAGTCCTGTGTGTGTGTGTGTCTGTGTCTGTGCCTGTGTCTGCTCACAGGAGTGCCATATTTGAAGAGCATCAAAGCAGTTAGTTCTTGCATAAACTCACCTGTGCAGGTTGACATAAACAGTATCTGCACTGCCAGTGATTGGACAACTCAGTGATTTCTTTAAATGTTTTGGGGGGTAACTACACAATTTGGTACTGTAGTACAGTATAACAGTGCTTGACACATTTGAATTTTGAGTTTGTGTTGTGTGTCATTTTATGCTAATTGTCACCTTCCATGGTTGCTTTGCATGCAAATGCATGCGTGTGTGTTGACAGATGTGTGTTGAGAGCGCTGCGAGGAGCTTGCCATTGGTATGACTTTATGTTGCAGAAACACAAGGGTGTGTAACTACAAGTTTAGTTGCTAAGGAATGTTCACGCTTGTGAAGAGACATTTGTTTCGCAGTTGAACCAAGCTGTTTTACTGTCCTCTAGTGGCAACTTGCGTCAAAGACAACCCGTATCCTTGAAGCACTATTTTGGCAGGAACTATACGGGGTAGTGAAAGAAAAATGGCGACTCGAGTCCTTCAAAGCGTGGGAAACGGCCTGAATCAGGCACGGAACAGAGTGCGAGCGAACGGACAAGTCATCGTAGCCATCAGGTTAGACTGCATTTTAAACGGTTGCCTCAAGATATGGGAAGATTTCGCTAAGGGGTCGTGCGTTTTGCCTGCTTAATGTGCGCTCGCGCTGCTGCTGCTGACGGCCCTTAACCTCAGCAGCAATGCAAACTGCGCCTCCCCCAGCGCACAGCACCTAGCAAGTTGTGGTTAGTTTGTGCAGAGAAACCTCTACGGATTTAGAAATGTTCTAAATGGGCACAATTGCCTTAAACGGACTGACCACGAATACACAAATTCGTTTTCTTTTATAAGGCTGGTTTGCATCATAAAAGAACGTAGTGGCAACTATTTTGCAGGAAGTTTGTCCAGCTAGCTAGCAGTCCTGGCTGTTAAACACGGGCAGCCGTAGCTAGCTAGCAAGCTATGTAGCCACAACGGTTAGGTATCTCAAGGTCATTTTATTTACTGTACCCAGCTTTGTCCACTTACCTTTTAGTGTCAGTTTTGTTGTCGGCAATTGTTTATACGATTCACTAACGTTTTTTCCTCACTATTTACCTTGTGCACTTACTAAAGTCAGCGAGTGTTACCGTGATTTCATTCTGTGTCATATTTAGCTTGCTGGCTAGTTAGCTATCTGGCAACTAATGTTGATATTTGCTAGCTAACATTTCCTAAAACAGTTTTTACCTGCTTAATAAAGATATATATGTAGTTCGAGATGCACGCTCTCATTATATAGTTATGAAGCTCCAACAAACTAAATTTTAGAGGAAAAGGTACTCGTAGCTAGAGTGATGAAGCTGCATGGCTGCAGTCACGATAAACGTTTTAATTAACTAGCTAGTTGCAAAGTATTACGCTGTAGGTAAGGTTATAAACAAAGATGAGGGCATGACATTACAGGATTCGACTGCCTACTTAGCTGAGAAGCTGACGTTATCGAATAGCTAGTAAGCTTTAGAAGGCGTTAGTTAATCATGTCGTTAATTAAGCTTTCTTGATCATTTTATGTCTTGATGATTACATCAGTAGCATAACCACAACATTAAAGAGAACTTTGTCTTCAATGCATAATTGGGTTTCGAGCAATACGGAAAAATTGTTTCTCGTAATTCTGTCATGTCCTCTAGAAACTGAATCTTCGTTGGGTCTGGCCTGGTCAGCCGTAGCCACGGTGACCTTTGTTTGGGATTTGGGAAGGGGGGGGGGGGGGCGTCTACAACTTTAATGTAGTGTTTACGATGGTATAAATAGAGATGCCATGTGACAAAGTGAGATTGAATAAAACTGTTTTAGTTGACTCGGATGCCGATTCTTAGTGCTTCGACCCACCTGTAATTATGTGCGTGACTGTGACATTTTCTCGTTTTCAGGGGGCTGTCCGCATCTAATAATAGAAATCGTGAGGATAGCTGGTTTAAGTCACTCTTTGTCCGAAAAGTCGACCCAAGGAAAGACGCTCACTCCCACCTTCTAGCCAAGAAGGAAGACAACAATCTGTATAAAATTCAGTGTAAGTCCGACATTGGGGCCTCCCTAATCCCTGACACGCAGAATCTGAAATCTGAGGCACAAGATTGCAAAACCTAGATTGTGTTTTTTAAAGACTGGATTACAGATGGATTTAAAGAAGTGTGACTTTTGCATAGACTGTGAATACAATCTGTCACAGTTGGATTATCCCTTATGGAACGTTTTTATTTTTTTTTTCTTACAGTTCACAATGTTAAGCCAGAGTGCCTGGATGCCTACAACAAACTTTGGTAAGAGATCCTTGTCTATATTTAAGACAAAGATAAGCAGAAGTGATTTAATATTGGGTTGAAAGACAAAGGAAGCTCCAGATATTAGGAAATATTCTACATATGTTAAAATGTGTCATACTTCAAAATATATATTTATCACTACCACATTTATATGTTGCATTTTGTTACTATACTGTATAATATGTTTTACAATACATGTGAGTTTGCATTACAATGTGAAATCTAGACATATATGCAGACCTAAACATGTGAGTGTGGCAACAGTGAATGTGTGTTCCAATATGTGTAGTGTGTTGTGCGCATGGACAAGCACACATATAATGTACAAAATGTATATAATTCAAAATTTCTCTCACACCTTTTAAAAGATGTTTGAACCTAAGACAGTGTGCAGTAAGTATTTGCTTTTAGTGTGAATAAAGGAAATTATGTATTATTTTATTCATACCAAGTCTGTGCAAAGCAAAACACATTTTACAGATAATTTCATTTTTAAAAAATCATAGTGGCCACATTTGTTCACACCTTGAAATTACCCTAGATTATAATCCTGTAGTAAATCTAAATTTGTGAAACTTTATTGAAACTTCATACACCTGTTAGTCAGTTAGTTCCACACAGGTTACAAATAATAAATTATCCATTAGTAGCATTCATTCTCATAGTTGAAATCAGAGAGCAGTTCGAGAAAAACAGGCAATACAAGTTCAAACTCTGCCAGAAAAATGACATAAAACTACCATTTTCTACTGTTACACATCTTATCAAGTAGTTTAAGGCTGCTGGGCTGTTGAAAATCTTGTTAACACAGCCTGCCCTGAGAGGAGTGGTTTGGAAGGCAAACGCAGGCCAAGGGGCTACAGTCCTTCAGGGAAATCTGAGACAATCAGAATAGAGAAGTGAAGTGTTGGCGGTGTTAATGTCCCTTTGTTTGTATTACTGCAGTGAGGATGTCTTACCGTCCATACACTCGGATCCGCAGTATTCCTGCGAGCTGGTGGGCACTTGGAACACGTGGTACGGAGAACAGGACCAGGCCGGTAGGGCACCGCGCTGGCGCATGCAGAATGCTAATGGGGTTACAACAGCGACAGATACCTGACGTTCCAAAGCATGTTTTGTGGTGACGGTGGCGACTCTGAAGCGGTAGACAGCCGTGTCATTGGTGCCAGTGGCTGAAATGTGGTGCCAGAGTAATTACCTTTAAACTAGTAATGGCCCTGAACTTGTTTTCTGAGGTTGGATCAACAGGCTTGTCAATTTAAGAAAGGATCACTCACCACCAACTGGCTGCTTCAGTTTGTCTAAAGGTGTAGCACCATGCAACAGTACCTCTGAAGCTTCACATGAAATGCATTTCATTCTGACAGAAACTGGGTTGGATTAAACAATGCTAATCATAACAAACAGAAGCCCATTTCCTCCCTCCATGTCTATCACCAGTCTCCTCCAATTTCCATGAACTGGACCTGAAGCATCATTGCCTTTAAAAGCTTTGTCTGCCCTCGGAGACGCCACCAGCTGACCTGGGTCTGTGTGTTTTTCCTGTTTTTTTTTTTCTTTTTCTTTCAGTTCATCTGTGGCGGTATCGAGGAGGGTACCCAGCTCTCACTGACGTCATGAGTAAACTTCGACAAAATAAGGTGAAGGACCCCCATTTCCTCAGTAACCTCCCACTGTTGCACACAGGCCCTGTCAGCAGTTAACCTGTGCTGTGAACGCATTTGGCTCCGTTATAGGGGTTTCCTATGGTGTTGCCAGTTCAATTGGGAGCTGTTATTGTAGCTTCTATGCAAGATCTCTGCAGTATAGTTCATTATGGGGAATTTAGTGATTTGAAAAAAGGCAATGAAGGGCAACAAAGCCATGGTAATTGTAGTAAGGAGGCAGGGGTGTTGTTGGGACCATAAACAATAGTTGACCACATTTTCATTGACCCGCTGTAGCTGTAGGTGAGCTACACTGGGCTTGAAGTGTTAAAGATGCTAAAGAAGTGAGGGCATCACATGCAGGTGTGATGCATTCCATCATCATGGGTTTTCTGTGAATTTCACACAACAGCTAAGGCAGGTCGCTGTTCACACAGTCTTTGGAAGACTAACCTCTGGTTCCCCTCTGTAACGGGCAGTAAGGTACCTGCACAGTTCGGGCACCTGAGAGTAAGGATAACTTGACTCATTGTAAACCTGTGTGCTAAAGATGAACAAACAATGAAATATGTAATAGTAAATTAGCTCACCTCAGTATCTGCACCAGTCTGAGCAGGCCTGGCCTTTCCCCAGCCTGTACAGTCTCAACTTGCTAGAGGTCCCCTCTGTTTCCTGTCCTGGTGGCTCACTCTGACTCCCCACTGGGGCTTGTTTCTCTGGGACTCTGCAGGAGTTCATGGACTACCGGAAGGAGCGGGGGAAGATGCTCCTGTCTCGCCGGAACCAACTGCTGCTGGAGTTCAGCTTCTGGAACGAGCCAGTTCCGCGAGCGGGACCCAACATCTACGAGCTGCGGACCTACCAGCTGAGGGTGAGCCCCCAAACCCTACACCCTGAATCCCTCACCCCGTAACCACACTCCCCTAACCCCGACCGCAGCGCTCCTAAACCCTCAAGCCATGACTATTTCCTATTCTGTGTTCTAGTTTGTTGTATAAACTGACCTGTCACCCTTATCAGTAATAGACATTGATAGCAGTAGTGTTGTTGTTATTTTCCCAGCACAGACAGTAGAACACATAGTAAAAGGTGGTGCTGTCCTAAAACAGAGACTCTGGAGGCCCCTCTAAGCCCTGCCCATGATGACCTCCGAATGGCACTCTCTCCCGACCAGCTGCAGCTGCTTCAGATAACGTGTGATTAATGTGTGGCGCGAGAAGCCGCTGCATGAATTCACTTACGTCACACCTCTGCCTGTCCCTGTTTTTCAGCCCGGGACCATGATCGAGTGGGGGAATTACTGGTAAGGCACTTTAATTATTCCCAAATTGGTCATCAGTATTCAGCATAATTTTTCTCCATTTTTTTGAGAGGCGCAGCATTAAGAGATGGTGATTGATGAGCTGCCATATTTGTGTTTTGGGAACATACAGGCATCTTTTTTTAAGGTCTTTAAAATCTTCAGGGCTACATTTAAGATGCCACAGGCAACAAGCCTTTGTTTGTGAGCGATGGCCTTATTATTATATCATTATTATTGCCTTTCAACAGATTGTAGTAGCTGAACGAATGAGGCTGGATGTGTCCACTCCCCAAGGTTTATAAGTATAAATCTCATGGTTATAAACTCAGCAGAAAGAATGGAAACTTAATATCCCTAAACTACAGATGCATTTGCGTATTTTCTACTCAGAATGTGATTGTCCTAATTTGTTCAAACTGTGAACATGTGCCTGCTGAAAATTATGAAAAGAAATCAAAATAATCTGCCTGCCAAAACAAACAATAATGTGAATTCAAAATTATTCACACTGATTGCTGCATTCTCTGTAATTGAAATTAAGAATAAAGGTGGCAAATGGGAAAGGCCATTTATAAATTTCACCTGCTGAGGTAAGGCTCAGAAATATGCCTTAATTTAGTATAGCATGAAAAAATACCACATTTTTGTGACTTCTTTTTATTCTCTTGCCCATTATAAAATTTTATGAAAAATATATTACTGATATTAGTATTATTGTAAAATTGTTGATTTGGATGATTCGGTTATGAGGCTCCTTATAGATTAATATTATTACATTATGCATTTAATTATAAGAATTATTCTATATTTACACCGTGGGTTATTAAGAGAGATATTCCCAAAGGAGGATTCAAATAAGCCCTTGGCCTGAACCTGTACTTTTAGAGTTAACAGGATAAAGTGGGTCTGCAACGGGCAGACCTAATTAGGTTAACATAATCAAATATTTTACTGTATTTATGTCTACAACCCAAAAGTCTGTCTAGAGACCAACTACAAAGTCCAGCTGCATCAGCAACCTTTTGGGTGGGATGGATTCTGTGCTGTGATTGGGTAGGGGCCTTGGATGCTGTGATTGGATTGGGTGATGAGTCTGATGGGAGTGTGTCCACAGGGCTCGGGCTATCAGGTATCGCCAGGAAAACGATGAGGCGGTTGGAGGATTTTTCTCCCAGATCGGAAACCTCTACATGGTGCATCACCTCTGGGGTAAGGAGCCATAGACCTGCTGGTGCTTTTCAGCTGGTTTCACATCATAGGGTCTGCATTAGTACAAGCTTCACACAGTCGCAGTGTCTCTGTCTCCCCTCCAAGTTGGGTTTTAGTCATGTAAGTGGTCTTTTGAATTTGAAATGGAGGAACAGACTGTGTTACTCGTCAGGAACGGGATTTGTTTTTGACTTTTGTTCTCTTCTTGACATTTGAATTTGACATTTGATAGCAGGTGCAGCTGAACCCTGAGAATTCCACTGAAGCAGTTGCCCAGATTATTATCATGGAGTCTTTCTCTCGGCTTTGATGTCTGTCTATAGATATGCATGGTATCCCATCCGCCAGTCTTGTTATTCCACCCCATTGTTACAAAATCCAGAATATTCTTCATGCTCATGTATATTCATAGGGAGCAGCCATTGTGAGAACTTAATAGCTCGGACAAGAAAGAGCAAGTCCTATAAATCCCGGAAAAATTCCCATATCCTTTAAAGCATTCAAAGTGCATGATCATGCTTCTTATCTGACTTATAATTTTAATATTTTCTGACCTATAATTTTTTAAACTGTTTTGCATTTTGAATATTTTTTTCTCTTTTAAGAAAATCATTTCTCAGGAAAAGTATTAGTTTTTGTTTTGCTTTTGGTCTGGTTTGCTAAATTTGTTGAGTTCACTTTTCTCTCTGTTTCAGCCTACAAGGATCTGCAGTCCAGAGAGGATACCCGGAATGCTGCCTGGCAGCACGAGGGTTGGGATGAGGTTGTATATTACACAGGTGAGAGGGCTCGATGACCTCCATGTCCGCTTTAACTTAACGTAATGAATCAGAATCCCCTCACATTGGATATCGAGCAAACAGTACGGTTACGTGGGGGCGTAAGAACCAGTGGCTGAATTACTATAAAATGGAAACTGATCTCTGTCGAAAGAAAAAAAATCTCCCTTTACTTAACACACTTATGTAGCCAAAACAGCCAAAAGAACTACCAGAACACTAATTGATGCTAAAGGCAGCTAGCTTAATGTACACCCTCTGCATCTGTTGATGTAAATAAGTTTGAAACATATATGTTTACACTTTTTTGTAGTTTTGTAACGGGTTTCTTTTTTCTTTAGTCCCTCTTATTCAGCATATGGAATCCAGGATCATGATACCCTTGAAGACCTCTCCACTGAAGTAGAGGGGAGAAGCCAGGATCATGCAGACAGTACTAATCAATCAAATTGTAACCGGTGTCAGATCTCACACTGCCGGGGGTTTCAGATCCTTTTAATAATGCCAGCCACTTCTACTGATTATTATGATTTTTTTTTGGTTTTGTTTTTGGTTGTTGTTGATTTTGTTTAGTCTCCATTCAAACCATTTCTTAACTCCATACCAACAATCAGCATCTAGTACTTATAAAAATTGTCACTGAACCATGCACTTGGTGAGCTGTGCTCATTAAAGGGACAGCAAAGGAGCAATGAGATGTAGGTTCACAGGGGGGTGAGTTCACCAAAGTACAGCTGAGCTAGAATTCTGTAATGCTTGGAACTGCAGCCCGGAACCAGTGCCTCTGCAAAAACGGCCGCCACACAGATCCCGCCCCTCAGTTAACGCCATATATGGAAGAGCATTCCAGAGTCCCAGTTCCAGGTTTTACTGAATTCCCGGCTACTGTAAACATCACTCCTTTGTGTGAATCAACTGATGAATCTGTGGGGTCCACCAGCGAGCATGCCAAACCAGTATAGGGCAACAAAGGCTTGCTTTATACTGTCGGACTTTGTCCGGTCATGACCCAGCCATAACAGTCCTCACACACCCAGAGTCTTTGGGGTTTTTCTGCAGGAGGAGGATGAATTAAAAAATCAGCATAACCAGATGAAACATTGGGTTTGGTTGTACTTCTGCACCTGCAGCCCCTTTGGCATAACATTAGCGTTATGTTCCAGGGCATGTAGAAAAAAGCTGTGTATATTTTCAGGGGATTTCTTGATTTTTTTTTTCTGCATAAAAAAATATGGCAGTCTTATGCTTTACGTGGAAGGCTATGATTTATTTATTTAGATGTAAATATCAAAAAGAACTCCCCATGGAAACAAAGCTATCTCCTTTTTCCAGTTATAGCACAGATATAATTTAAATGCTCCAGAAGGCCTACGAATTTGGTGTTTTTTGAGGTCATCTATAAAATAAATTAGGAAAGGCCTTGTCAATGCCACACAATGAAGAATTTCTCCTCTACATGCCGACAGTTGTGTGATACGAAATAAGATGTAGTGGTCAGGTGTAGTTCTGTGCTCTTTACAGTAGCTCCAGTTACAAGCACAAGAGTGACAGACCTTGCTGTCACTTAGTCTGGTATTCATTGTGTTCCAGTGCTGTCCTGTAAGACAGTGATGCACCAAACATCAGAGCTTTCTCACTGCTGCTGCCCTGGTTTAACCAAAGACATTTATTTGCTAAATGAGAACACACTCTTAGCCCCTACCATCTGGCAAACAAGCCCCACTAGGACTACGGTCTCTGCTCGTGAATGCTTCGGAGCAGGTGTACCCAGATGGGTACCCAGAATCTGAATGACTGACGGTTGCAACGTCATGGTGATTAGAAGCATCAGGGCCAAGCAGAAAGGTTGGTCTAAGTGCTAACATGAATACTGAGAGTGAGAGATCTCATTCAGTAGATTGTCTTTGATTTGATTCAACCCTCCACTGAACAGAGCACTTCTGAGGCACCCCTGCATCAAAACAGAATTTTTAAAGTACTTGTACTGCATTAGTGGGTGTCTTCAATGGAAACACAGCTCACTTCCTCACAGGGATAAACCACCACCTCTCGTATGAGAAATGGCTCTTGTGGTACTCATGTGAATGGCTTGTATTTAAATTGTTACTTGTGAAAAATTAACGCATGCCCAGTTTTTTTGTTTTTCCTGGTGAAACAGGCTGAAAATATGATTTGTAATGTCATTTGTTGGATTAATTTCTCATATCTATGTACAGATTTTTTTCCAAGAGTTTATAGTTTAAGCTGGTGTAAGACTTATAACTGAATTGCCATTTTTTCCTGTAATGTCTGCAACCCAGGCTGAATCATACTGTATTTGCAGTCTGTTGATCATAATGCTTCTTAAACTGAAATGTTAATGTTAGTGGTGGCATGCCTAGTCTTTGGTTATCCATTTCAAGGACAATTTCTGGACAGGTGATTGATGTGAACACAACAGCACATTAATAAATAAAAGGTTTAAAATAGAATATTCTCCACTTGCATTAATACGATCACATCTTTATTGTTGTCATTGCACAAAACAATGGATGTTACTTAGTGTTTGTTTGAAGACCTGATTCATACATTAAAACAATGGAAAGCCTTCCCCAACAAGGAGGAAAGGTTTACATATGAACATTAGGCACACTACTAAAACAGCTTATTAGACTTACAGCACTGTGTTGAAGCCAAATGTGGATTACCATACTCTTTTTTAAAAGATGTGCAATTTCATTTTTCTCATTGTAGGGTGCAATACGTGTATCATGTAAATGCCAAGTAAAAGCCTGGAATGACTAAAATAACAGATCTTCATCTCCGTCAGTTTGCTATAACATCAGTTAATAAAGACTAAAAGCCTGAAATGCCATCTAATTACATCACTTTAAAAGCGAACACTGCCATCCTTAAGCTCACAGCAAGGACGTGGTCTGAGAACTTGTAAGAAACAAAAGATAAAATTGTGCGTTAATAATAAAAAACCTATAAAAAGTCCTTGTGTAGACATTTTCTGGTGTTTGCATTAGTATTAGACCTATGGGGGTAAGTGATAGATGGGAGTGGTCCTTTTGCTGCTCACATGGAGTGTCTCCAGTCCTTAGATCTTTTCCAGCTCTTTTAGAAGCTCTCTAAAGCTGGTGACGTACCACGAGCTTCTCTCCTTCACCTGCGGTCTCACAACATTTCCTCCAAAGCCAATGAACGCATCCTGAAAACAAACGGAGACCTTAACGGACACATTAACATGATGTGGTCATTTATTCTCGCCAAAAGCAAAGCTTAATACTGTCTACATTCCATCTACGGACACAAGCACAACAACTTTTTGGCTGGGGATGTTAAATTTGCCCAAACCAAAGTTTGAGCTGCAATCATTGGATTACGCATGGGAGAATCGCACAACTAGTGGGTCTTTGGATTGGCCTGTGAGGAAACTGAGTAGATCATAGTCTGGGTCAGGCAGAAAACCACCCTGGGACTTGGCAAACCTCACCAAGCCAGGCGATGGGCCAGTGTGGAAGGCTGTTGTGACGACAGTGGAATGTGACTGCATTCCTAAAGCCAGGGACAGCTGTCCGTTGGTGCTGGAGGCATACTACCTGGCAGGGATAGGAAGACCATGCCCCTGCAGGGCTGCAGACTCTCCCGGTTTTGTTGTGCTTTATTGTTGGGGGTTACCTTAAATCACTTACCATCCAAAAATCACGTCAGCTGGCTTCCTGGTTTAAACCAGGGAACACAAAAAACAGCAGACCCTGTGGTCATTCAAGAATATGGGATTGTAACTGTTATAGCAGACAAAACCTGTGAGGAACAGCGAAGTCAGTCTGCCAGCAGAGCCTAAATCACCAGGAGCTATACCATTGTTTTGTTTTTTTTTTGTTTATGGCTGCAGTGACAATGAGCAGGACTCCTAACCTAAAGGTTACTGGTTTGATTCCTAGGTGGCCACTAGGAATCCACTGCACCCTTGGGCAAGGTGGTTAAGCGGAATTTCGTCAGTAGGTATAAAAGGCTGGTTTGTAAGCTGTGTGATGCTCTGGATGAGGGCCCTTGCCAGGCTAAGCACAGTGGAACTTACGGCAGGAGGGCAGGCCTCCAGGTCTGTGGCTCCATCTCCGATCATCACCACCCGTTTCAGGCCGTACTGCTCTCGCAGCATGCTGATCACCCGGCCCTTCCCGCCAGACTCCGCCGTGGGCTGCGTCTCATCGAAGCCCGCGTACTCACCTGTCAGAGAACCACATAGCGCCATGCTGGCCTTAGTCTGGGCGGGAACTCAAACGGAGGTGGTGCAACATGGTCCAAATTGTGTAAAGCAGATTTTTCAATGAGGGGTAGTTTTCAACTGGTTTTATGTTTAATCTGACCATTAATGGTGTTAATATAATATGCTATTAATAGTTTAATACAACCTGTACTTCCTGAATAAACAAGCATGCGATCTCATTTGCTCAGCAAACTCCACTAGAGGGCAATTTCACATCTGCATTAGTACTGCCACTGTGCACTACTTGGGAATCCACTTCAGCTGAGCTGATACAGATGTCATTAAAAGAGTTGTCTGCTAACCCTCCCCTGAATGGGCATGCTGATCATGCAAGAGAGCATAAAATATAATGTATGGCCCCACTCCTGATCCCACTCAAACCTGCTTTCTGCTGGTTACAAGCCTGGCCCTATAACGAATATGCTACAATGTCCATTTAAAGTCCTGATGTTAGGCACTTGTGCATACGCCATATTATTAACTGTAGTTTTTAGCTGAGGAACATGTGGGAGGCTCACCGTTGAAGTAAAACTTGAGGCGGTTGGCATAGACGTGGTGGAGAGGGATGTTGAGCTGTGTCGCTACGTGCTCCACGATGCAGCGAAACCCGCCGGAGATGAGGAACACCTTCACGTTCCGCTGCTGCAGGGTCTCCACCAGTTCCCTGACAACATAGCACAAGGGAATCATGGGGGTTCTAAGCTTAGATCATAGCAGCAGGTGTTTCATATTAGACAAAATGGAGTCCATTCTGGAGAGCTGATATGATTGACAAAGAATCGAAATAAGTGTTTTTGCGTTTGGCTAGCCAAGAGTGTCCACTACTAAAATTTCTACTTGCTGAATGAAATTAGCTAGTTCATGTCCTGACACCAGGCTCATTTGCATTTCCTCATGCAATTTACTGAACTGTAATGAAAACACAGGACGGTTGCATCATTGTCTTCCAACTGACATTTCCATAATGAGATGGTGACAGTCTGTCTCCATGTCATTTATTTAAGGGTAGAATGACAATACAGGGTGAAACCTAGATCCACTTACTTAATACCTGCTGTCAGCTGCGGAGGATGGTCAGTGATCAACTTATTGACTTGCTCCCGCGAGCATCGTATTATGGAAAGCCGCTCAGTCAATGCAGTTTTGAACGTCATCGATCCACCCATAGCCTTACGAGTCCTGAAATGGCATATTTTAAAATTAGCATCAGTAAGACATCACAGTTTTCTATCACACAGTTCAAGTTCTGGGCCTAAGGTCTCGTAGTTGTTCCAGCTCCTCGAAGTACATAAAGACAATAGTAGGAATATCAGTAACTGTGTCTTCCTCTAGGGGGAGACAAACCCATCCATTTTGAAAGTCTGCGACGGTACCTACATTTCTGTGACTGCATCTCCAACGCCACAAAACTTCGCCAATTCATCGATACCCTCCTCTTTAATCACAGTGCTGTCCACGTCGAAGCAAACAGCATCTGCACTGCGAAAGATTTCCTTGGTCTCGGCTAAAGTTGTCATGGTGCTGAAAAGTTGTAAAAAGAAAAAAAAAATACCAATTAAAACAAATAATGCGTATATTTTTCTTAAATAAGCTTGCTCGTTCTCAGAGATGACATCCTAAATGATAAACGCGCTGTTGTGCTCTTATTACAGCAGCCAGTATTATAGTAGCCAGTATATAGACAATGGTTAGCTCAAAGAAGTTTTGTTTTCCCAAAAAAGAAGTTCTTCGATCATTCATTTTAATCGAAACGTGGAATCTCATATATTGCGCATTGAACTGCAGTTAAACACAACACATCAGAGATCGGACAGCTTCATATTAAGAACAGGATATTGTTCAGTGTGTGCTCTTCTCGTGACCTTAACGAATTCGAAGAAAAGTAAACCGGCTCCAAAACCGGCATATCGTGCTTTCATTTTAAGATCTGTCCCTAGTTTCGCTACTATCTCACTTAGCTCACAAGCAAACCGGTCTGAAAAACTAACTAGTTAGCTACTGACTGCACAGTAGATCGATCATTTGTTGACACATAAATGTAGTAAGACAACCAAGCCAATTCAACCACTACCAGAGCAGGAGTCTGGAACGAAGCGAGACACAAGGTAGCCCACTGCAGCTAGTTAGGCTAAACGGCGTTTGCTTCCATTTGCATGACTTACCCAGATAACTAAAATTCTAGACAATTTATCATGACACGCTAACGACACATGCAGCCGATTTGATTTCATTTTACAAAAATATTTTTCAAAGAAGCTTGAAAGTGGCAAGACTCTAGTACTGTATTCCTGTCGAAATCATCTGTGTGAAATTGCATCACCCAGGAGGTCCAAAAAGTTGGCATGTGAGCCGGCGAACGCTGGTAGCCTATTTTAAATTTACTCAATAGGTAGACAACTACTGTAAAGCTGTTACATTTTACCGTCAATCACTGCAATCACACAACGCTTACTTTAAATAGTTGCACATAATCAAAGGCGAGGAAGAAAGTCGATGGTGGTTCGCTACAGCTGCAAAACGGTGCATTACCTTCTAGCGTGGAAGTCAGCTAGCTAGCTTGCAGCATCGGCCAAACGTCGTTCCAAGTTTGCAAAGCCTCTTCGACGACTTGGCCAAAAAAGAATGTTCTCAGCCGACTGCAAGAAAACTGTACATTGGATTGGGGGAGAAGGGGGGCGATTTCGACAGCTAGTCAGCTTGAGGCGGTGATAAATGACTGCAAGGTTTCGTTTGACTGGCCAATTTCGCTCACCGGATAGAAAGAACACACGGGCGAATGGTAGAGCTCGAGTATGGTACCGCCTACTTTATCTTTTTCCGCTCGTGATCTGTCCGACCGTAAAAAGTTCAGAAGAGTATTTTCCCCCAGTTACTAACGATGTCACACGCAAGATCTCAAAACATTCATCAAATGGTTTTACGAAATCTAAAGTAAGTCATGAAATATTAGGATAAATTATGCAATGTAAATGGGATAATCGGGTTCGTGACGGTAACTCCCACCTATCCAGATGCACTGATTATTCGTAAATCTGGACGGGGTTCACTGAGTTTATTTAGCTCCGTATTACAGCCAATATAGGTTACATTATACGCAGATCTGTATATCTGCGCGTATGTAACGCAGGTCTAACCAAGACTTAGGCTATTAGACCGATAATTTTTGTCATTCAGTTCCCCAGCAGTTGTTTTACCGTATAAAAAAAAAAAAACTTTTCAACGTTTCAACGGAATACGCGTGTTCCATATAATCATCATCATCGGTAACAACTGCAACAAGAAATACAATATGTTAACCACAACATTAGGTCAAGAGGAGAGGTACTATCAGCACCCAAAAATGCAAGCAATGCACGTTACGCAACATCATATCTACCGTTAGCGCAAAAGAAGCTGCATCAATTGTAAAAACTACCTACGACGTCAACTATAAGCTAAATTTGAAGAACATAACGACCTTCTGATATGTAGAAGCAAACAAAGAAGACTATATTTCTGCGGAATCCTGAATGTGTGGTTATCGCGCCCTGCACAGAGCCCCTGATTTTGAGTATATTAGGGCTAATGATCAGGAAATGATATGCACAAGATAAAAAACGTAAAAAACAAAACCTTATCTCCAGGCCATCCGACAGCAAAGTCACAGCTGGACATGCTGACAAAGCAATGGCCTCTGGAACAGCAAGACAGCTAGACTGTTTTTCCTAGACCATGTTGCTGGAACCTACCCAGAATGCTGTTGGGGCTTTCCCTTGATTCAGGTCCCCAGTTATTCCTCTGTTCTCTTTGAATTCACTCCCTGTTGCATGCTTGTTCCCAAGGTGCATGATGTGTAGGGTTTAAGGTCTGTTGTACTGGCTATCATTTGCAGGCTGCTGGTACAAATGACCAGATTTTAACAGGTGCAGTGCAGATCTGCTGATCTTAATATGATTTTTAATGCATTGGTCTAACCATCAGTGGCCACCTTCAGCCCATCCAGCTGACTTTAAAATCAGTGGATCTGTGTACCTCCTGATACCCACAAGGTTCTCAATGCAACGCTGAAAAGATCAATAGGAGAAATAAGATTCGAGTCCTCATGTGGCAGTGATTATCGCATGTTTTTGGCTAGTGACTCAAACATGTATTTTGCAACAGACCCACGTTAAAATATGATTGACTATTCACTGAGACTGTGGTGAATTCAACAGGCAAAGATTATAGCACTTGACGGGAGTTGAAGTCAACAGAAGTTGTATTGTGCTTTTACAGTCAATTTGGATGGCTTATCCCATTCATATGTGCCCACTATAACAACTGAATGAGTGGTGAATTTGCACAGCATTGATTAAAAAAGGTCAATAACATTGCATAAGATTTGTCCTTTTGATCTCAACCCTCCTTGCCTGTTTTTTTTTTTTTTTTTTCGACTTGATAATGCAAGTTTTGTTGGAGGTGTACTGCACCTGTGTATCATGACATGCTGTTTTATTTGTGCATTAATTTACCCATACCGTTAATGAATGACACCTGGTAAAGCAGGTAATGTCCTCTACACACCTACATTTTTTTCATTTGGCAGACATTTTTATCTAAAGCGACTTACTCCAGAAACATGGATTCCCGTTCAATTTGCAGTTATTATTTAGTCAACAAATTGGTCATAAAGGGGACTGCTAGGGCAGGGTGTTAATAAACAGGTTCAGACTCTGACTTTTATAAATGTTAGGATACAGTCCCAAAAACATCTAAAGCCAGTCACAGGAGCCCCATAATTTCTGGGATCTTTAACTCCAAATTTTAACTTCATAAGCAGTTGATTTGTACAAGGTGCACTTTAATTTTCATTTTGTTTCTTTAGCCTAGCTGCTGTCACAATACCCAGGATTGTACTGTAATTGGATTCACATTGCCACCACTGGAATGCACTCAATTAGGTTGCAGTTTACATGAAGAAAACGTTCTTTGTAGAATATAGAGAGAATACAGACACTACATATTGCGCTCTTGATTTTATCATGTGAAATTTGGTGCTATCACCACTTAACTGCTGAATAGACAGTGTTGTGGAAAAAGTGGTGTATCGATCTATAGAAGACACCGTCCTTTTGGAAACGATTTATGAGCAACACATGAAGTATGCAGCCAAAACCACGCCAAAGAGAACATCGTTTCGTGTCTTTTTTTTTTTTAACAGCACGCTTTAAATTGAACCCTGGTGGGTCTCTGTTACTATTACGTGTAGTTTTGGTTCAGGTGACCGTAAACACATCGAGTTATGTTCCAATTAGTTGAACGGTCTTTGCTGGCATTCTGGTGCGATTACGTCACTGTGACGATTTCACGAATCACTGCAAAGGAGTCGTGACGCGCTAGTATTCGAATCAACAGTCAAATGACCTAGGTGTGAACATGCCCTCGATAGCGTTTTGCGATCTGCAGGGCACCCCAAAAATTCCATGGAACTCCAAATTGAACCACACTTCTCTTACAATCAAGCCGTCAAATGCATTTGGCTTAAGTTAACTCACATTATACCAACGTCATGCTTCTAGAGTGACGATCTACCAAAAGCTGGTAGTCGGCTGTCATCTTTTTTCTGTCAACAAAAGGTTGATCTGACATAGTATGTACAGCCCCCCGCCCACACACACACACACACACACACACACAATTTCGGCGCAAAAGATACCGCAGAGAAGGATGTTCGAAAAGATCAGCTGTTTCATCTGTCCACATGAAGCCAAAATCGTGCAGCCGACGGCGAATGGTAGCTTTTGAAACGTTAAAACCTGACGATGCCAGACATTCCTGAAGATATCCAAGTGTTGCCTTAGGATTTGAATGTACCTGTCCGACCATTTCTTTCACAGCACGTAGAGGTAAGATTTGCTTGCACCCTCTTCCTGGTAAGTTCGCAACGGTCCCAGTAGCTTTGAACTTCTTGATAATGGATGCTACAGTAGAAACTGGAAGATTCAACTTATTGCGAATTTTTTTATAGCCATAACCAGTCTTGTGAAGGTCAATGACGTTTTGCCTTACATTTTCGGACAGCTCCTCTGTTTTAACCATGATGCTGGACCAGAGATTAGGTCTGCTGGATACAACCTCTTTTTCAGTTTGCTTTTTAGTGCTGTTTATATATGCATAAAACGCCGTGCCGGCGCTTTGTTGACATCTACAACACCGGAAGCTCAGCTCCGTGAAGCAAGCAAAGCCACCGTGATTGTGGCAACGGTTAGACGCTCGGTCAACAATTTCCGTTATCAACTTCCGGTGAAATGTCGCCCATTTTCTACCAAAATAAGAGCTGAATCAATACTAAAATAAGAGTACTTCTGTTAAGTATGCAGTCAGAAGCTGGATCTTTCAAAGCCTGTGATTGCTAGACTATTTAGAGTCTTTCATTAAAAAAGTCTGTTGGTGGGGGAAATGCAAGGTGAACGTGCATGGAAGTCAGTGGGATGAGGGGTTGTGAAGGGTGACATGGGAGGAAATGTTTTGATAATTTGTAATAGAAGCATGAGATGTTAAGGGAGCGGTAGTTTCAGCAATAATATGAGGCAGTAAATGTTTGCCTCATATTATTGCTGAAATTTATTGGATGCTTGGATGGATTATTAGGAGTTGCTTGTGAATGTCAGTTAATGATGATGATGGCTTTTTTTCCTTTGAGCAAATACGAGCTATGTTCTAAATCCCCCATATAGCTATATATAGCCATACAATTGGATCAGTTATCATTGTAAAATGATGCAGTCAATTCAGAGTCTGAAAGGTAAAATGCTGAGTGACTTGAGCATATGGGTACCTATGATAATGCAGCAACTGATTCAATGATTGCTGAAGAGCCTAGATGTTTATATATGCCACTGTCCGAAGGATGCCCTGTGATGGAAACTTTTCCAAGGAGAAAATCATCACATAGCCCAACTGCAATGTATCTTCATTCAAAGGTCAAAGCCAGCCATTCAAAGGTCTAGCTCACAAGCTTCACAAGTGTAATATGATGATGATGATGACGAAGATGATGATGGTGGTGGTGGTGGTGATGATGATTATGATGCAATTTGTATTGAAGTTGGTTGTTGTAATGCCTATTGTTACTGAGTGTTAACAGTTTCTCTGGAGGACCACACTGAATATGTTTTTATTAACATTTTATGTGCCACTTTCAGTGACTATTTATATTGTATTTTTTTGTGCATCTATGACATTTTAGATCAAATAAAATTCTGAATGTTTCTTACATTGCAGGACACTCTGCAATAATAAACCCATTAACTGCACATATGGTTCTGTCTGTATGATAACAGAGATGTATGAATTAATGTATTTATAGAAAATATGTGATTACTTAATAAATTATACACTGTTGCTGTGTTTGTGCAGTGTAGAGTGTGCTGTTTTATTGCTGTGCAATGTGACTCCTAACTGAAATTACTAATTGGGCACTGAAAGTGAATATTGCCATGCAGTTGGTGCCAGATTAAAACAGCATACATTGAGAGGTTAAATCTTATTCACCTCTCTTGTGGTTAGACATTAGTTTAAGTATTATGTTGACATTATCAAGAAATAAGTATATGTTTGAATAGTTGTGTCAAAATACTCATAATGCACTTGTATTTTTAATTTGTACCATCAACCTTCATTCTTAATAAAGGGAATAATGACACCATAGTGGTTGTTCTCTTAAATGTTGAGTGCAGTGTAAAATAATTTGCACTCTGATAATCAGGAAACCGTAGGTGAAGGTACAGAGCTAATTGAAAATACGTATAATAAAAGTAGCAATCCATCTTCCACATCATTGCTTAAGGTTTTGTAAAACGTGTGCAAAGTGTAGCGTCAGCTCTTATCTGATGACCGTGAATGCAATGGCTGTTATATGCCTCATTCATGCACATTTTTATTTTAATATGAGAAAAGTGGCATTCCAGAGTGACCGCGCTATCAGCCAATCAGATAGAATTGTATTGATTTAGACACCGATTTCTGTCAAATGAGAACGATAGGGGGGAGGTGCCACAGACAGGATGCTAGACTGTTCTGGAAACCGGTAACGCGCCGTGTTCTTCTGCTGGCGGTAGAGACTGAGCCGCTGAGTTAATCCACGCTAGCTTTGGCTGTCTCCGTTACTGTGTCGCCATGGCCGCAGTGAAAGCGTTGAACCCGAAAGCAGAGGTTGCCCGGGCTCAGGCAGCACTTGCTGTGAACATCAGTGCTGCTCGGGGACTTCAAGATGTGCTTAAGACCAATCTGGGCCCAAAAGGAACCATGAAAATGTGAGTGGATCGTCACAGGCGTGGTTAGCTAGCGAGCTACCGCTGACTGCCTTAGGGTTGGATTCTTTGTTAAGTGAAATGGGTGGCTGAGTAGTTATGTTGCTAGCATCATAGTTGTGCAACTGGTTGAATAAGCATGTAACAGCCTACCTTAATTTCTCCACATTAACGTAAATTATACAGTTGGATAGCTAGCTAAGAGGCTGCGTCTGTGGCAAAATTTTAGTAGGCAAGCAACCCGCTAGTTAGCTCATAGTATGTTACGGACCCTGCGGCCTACTCACGCAGCCCGCATGGCTGTTTTCCTGCCTCAGCGTGGCTAACGTTAGCTTGACTCCTGTGAAGGGATTCTAATTCTCAAGAGTAAAGTTTCGCTTTGTGCCTCTACGATTGCTTTAGTTAATCGTTACATTTCGATAATTTCACCAGTGAGTTGGATAATGGCAAAATGGTGTCGGACTGCGTTGCTAACTCCCTTATGCTAAAGACTGGCTTTAAGGCTTGCTTGGTGAGGGGAGGGCCAGCGCAGCGAAGTGGGGGCTGGGATTTGCAGCTAGCTGCGCACATGGGCCAGAGTATTAGCTAGCCGATGTCGGCAAGTAGGTTGTTAGCTAGCCCACTAGCATTGTAATGATGTGGGGTTTTTATCGTTCAAGTAGTCTGCTAACGTTGGCTAGCGAGCTGTGAAGCTATTTCTTGGTAGCCATGTTGGTGGTGTTTGTGAATTATCAATGGACCAGACTGACTTTTCGCTGACTCAAAATGTGTTGGCCAGCTTGCTTGCTATCTTGCTATCCAAGGTGCTAGTTCCCATTTCTGTTCTGTCTTCGCAGGCTTGTGTCTGGCGCTGGAGACATAAAACTGACCAAAGATGGCAATGTCCTATTGCATGAGATGGTAAGGCATTCGAGCATTTTATGTTTGAGATGTCTTTGGGAAAAAAATACGCAATAAAGTAGTACCCATGAGCTGTCTATTTTAATTGTATTTAGATACACTACGGAAAAGTTAACATTTGTTGAAGTAGCTGAATAATGTAGTCACACTGCAGTATAGTACGTCGAAGTGGACTTGTTGATTTAATTGAACTGCTTGATGTGTGTCATGTCATCCGGTGTTCAAAAATGTTTCTTTTTCGTACTGCACTAATGTTATCAAATGGGATGTTCAGCTGTCGTTGCTATCCCTGTATATGAGATCTAACCGGCTAACAGTACAGGCTGAAGAACTGCTACTGTGGGGTAAAACTGGTAGTTTATTGGGGGAAATGATATAGAGGGTATTACACAGACACAAGAATCAACTGACATGAAGCTGTCAGGGCTGCACAGGGAACACCCATGTGTGCTTTGTAGCTCTCCTGGTCATTTACCTGTGCCAGAGGAAAGTGTGGTCTGTACCTCTGCATTGGAAGAGCTGCCCATTCTTCCACATGTATTCAGCGGACCAGTACAACTCAAGACTCATAAAACCACTAATAAGATTAGTTGTGTTAATTGGTATGAATGTGTCATCTCGCAAGCTAAAAAATTGTTTGATTTTTTGCACTACTTAGGAAAGATGTTTCCGAAGTGTAGGGTGTTCAGGCTAGAGGATGCTCAAGGATAGAACCGAAGCCCTATATGGGATATGAACCTTAAACCTTTTGGTTCAGATCCCTGACCAGTACGTAACACTGCCTCTGATAGAGAGAGTTGTGGGTGTAATGTTAAAGGATGTCAGGTTGTTCATTCTCCAGTTTTGCTTTGTATAAGTTGACCTGATGTTTTTTTTTTTGGTCTTCTTCATGGATACCTGCAGCAAATTCAGCATCCCACAGCATCTCTGATTGCCAAGGTGGCCACCGCCCAGGATGACATCACAGGGGATGGCACCACCTCTAACGTACTCATCATCGGGGAGCTCCTCAAACAGGCTGACCTCTATGTGTCAGAGGTTAGCTCTCCCCACCATAAAACCTATCCTCTGGTAGACTGCCTATGTTCTTGACCAGTCTAAAGCTCACCCCTCTCTCTACAGGGCCTCCATCCCAGAATCATTGCAGAAGGGTTTGAAGCAGCGAAAGACAAGGCTCTTGAAGTTTTGGAGCAGGTGAAAGTAACAAAGGAGATGGACAGGGAGACCCTCATTAACGTGGCACGGACTTCACTCAGAACCAAGGTGCACACGGAGCTGGCGGATCTGCTTACCGAGGTGAGATTGTGTTCAACGGCCGTCATGTGTGAATGGCCAGTGTGGAGCGCTGGTTACCCCGCTGAACTCTGACCTCTGGGGGAACATTTATTGTTGTCCTGCTCCACCAATAGGCAGTCGCAGCCTACTGTATCAAATGCGTGTACTGACATGCCTTATTTGGAGAGTCTTTGGTTGCACCGATAACGCTATGCATAATGGTCATACCATGACAGACGGCAAGGGTTAAATATCCATTTGGCCTCACTTGTTAACCCCATTTAGGGTAACTTGTTAACTTTAAGGCCAGGATAAGCATTTGCTCTTTTTGATTGTTAAATGTTCAAACTGGTATTCTTGCGGAAAGCAGTCCTGTAGTCATGATTTGAATTGGTGTCAGCAGACAGAAACCCCTCTGCCTCTCCTTCCTAATACTGACCAATCCAAAATGGAGAATTTATATCTGATACTGGCCAACTGCAGTTCAAAACCAGCCAGCCAAAATTTTCACAAGCAATGGAACTTGTCATGCCTTCCAAGCCAGGCCAGATAATTCACATGCTGAAAAGTATTACAGGAGATGCATGAATCTTTATTATGCTCATCTAAGTGCAGTGGCTTCACACATTAAAACTGTTCTGGTTTGGAAGTTTCAGAACCAGTGATAGCCATCTTTCCAGTAAGAGTAGAGATTCCTAGTTCTGACAGCAACATCCGGCTGCCATACCCATGCATTTGCAAGCTATGTTTACGCCCTTTTTACACTCTTACTTAGAGGAGGACGAAGGTGGGAGTGTCTGCACTGTGTTAGAGGTTGACATGCTGTAGCAGGTAGTTTTCAGCTATGCCTTTGGGAAGCTGTTTGCCAGTGCCTGAATCCTGTCCATCTTCCTCCTTTTCAGGCTGTGGTGGACGCTGTGCTGGCTATTCGGAAACCCAACGAACCCATTGACCTCTTCATGGTGGAGATTATGGAGATGAAACACAAGGTTGACAGTGACACAGTGTAAGTCATTAGAAGGCGTCTCCTGACAGGATGTCCGTGTGGAAGATCACTTATTCTCTGGTGGGCACTGAAATTCAGGTGGAACACAGTGTCAAAGCTTGTTGAAATTGAGCAATGACTAGTTTTGCAGTATACAGGCCAACTGATAAAGGAAAAGACAGGCTGACTGGCTCAGTTCAGTACAAACAAATTCAGCATGGCTGAATTCTGTGTTACTCTTGTCAGTAGTATTCACAGTCAGACACCATGCAAGAACATCTTTCACTCTTCCTGTACATACAGCAGTGAGTGGCTGGCCTGTCGTCCACTCCATGCAAGAGTGATGAACACATTCAGTACTGAGTGACGGCGCTCAGCCCGCTCCCAGGGGCCACTGTGAGGTGTTGAACTCCTATTCTCCCCCCTCCAACTCACTTAAGGAAGGTCATGTCAATTTGATGGAAATTAGACAATGGAAACAACATTTAGGCGTTGTTAACCAATCGGTGCCCACACAGCTGTGTGATCCGCTGTGTGTTCTGTAAGCAGCAGTGTGTTCATTCTCTCCCTGTGTCCCCTTCAGGCTGATTAAAGGCTTGGTGCTGGATCACGGAGCCCGGCATCCGGACATGAAGAAGAGGGTGGAGGACGCCTACATCCTGACCTGCAACGTGTCCCTGGAGTATGAGAAAACGTAGGTGATGCTCAGAACTATGAGAGGTGCCATTTTCCTGCAGTGTCCATTTGACTCATGCCGGGAAATGGCTCCGTCTGCTCTTCTGCTTGGGGTTCAGATCACATTGGTGGACTGAATATTTCGCCACTGATATGGCAGACTTCTTCCCTAGTGTTTGGCATTTTTTGTGATTATTTTTATGTGAAGCAAAATGTCATCCGTCTCCTGGCTCTAGTCAGTGAAACTGACTCTACAGTCACACAGATGACACAGGAGGGAGACAAACCCTTGTCACTTGTCACTTATTGGCATTCCTGGCTTGTGGTTACTAGGTTACAGAACTAAACAAGTGGGCTAGACAAGACGTGTGTCACGCTGCCTTTACTCCAATTGGTAGTCACTGTGTCGCATCTCTCAGTATTTGCATAAAATAGACCTCTACTCTAGTCTGGGGTGGCAGTGTGACATAGTGGTTAAGGAGCAGGACTTGTAACCGAAAGGTTGCCGGTTCGATCCCTGCTGGGACACTGCTGCTGTACCCTTGGGCAAGGTACTTAACCCACAATTGCCTCACTAAATATCCAGCTGTATAAATGGATAACATTGTAAAGAACTGTAACCTATGTAAGTCACTTTGGATAAAAGTGTCTGCCAAATGAATAAATGTAAATGTAGTCTAAAATAGACCTCTAGCCCTGCCTAGTTGGCTTTGCAGCGGCCACTTGTCTCTTGTCGCCAACTGTCATTGAAAATGAATTGCAGCCGGTCAATTTGTCTCTCTCCTGTGTCGTCTGTGTGACTGTAGGGTGATAGCCTGGCATCTTGCATGGCAGCACTGCGTTCGCAGAGTGTTTTTGTAGTCTTTCCCTGTGGTGTTAGTTTTGTAATGGATTTCATTCATGAGGCGCCTTTCTTTTACAGGTAAAGCTGATCTTGTTTGTCTGAAAGAAAGAAATTCTTAGTTTTCATTTTTAATTGGTACATGGAAACAGTGGGCCTGCGTTTTCAATGTTTTTATGCATGTGTTTTGTAGTGACACATGTTGGTGCTTGATGTTGGTTGAATACACTCGGAAGTGTGTTCATGAAAGCGTTTTCCTGTTGGCCTGTTTCAGTGAAGTCAACTCGGGCTTCTTCTACAAGAGTGCCGATGAGCGAGACAAGCTGGTCAAAGCTGAGAGGAAGTTCATTGAGGAGCGAGTCAACAAGATCATCGAACTGAAGAACAAAGTGTGCGGGGATGGATCCAAGGGGTTCGTGGTGATTAACCAGAAGGTGAATGCCCATGTGTTTGTTTCTGAAACCCTCATTTACTGTATGGATCCTGGACTGCTTATGCATCAAGGCTGTTATATTGTTGTAATTGTTAATCACAGACAAAATGTCAGGTAGAATTTAACACATTCCTCATGTTAAACTGAAAATTAAATTTATGAATATACTTCCCATAACGGAAAAGGGGCAGCAGCTGTTGTGGGGAGGAGGGGGTTGGTTGTTGAATGATATGGCATTATAATACAGGATTGTTATACAGATATGACCCAATAGAACTGAAGCGGTAAGCGCTGCACAGGGAACACCCATGTGTGCTTTGTAGCTCTCCTGGTCATTTACCTGTGCCAGAGGAAAGTGTGGTCTGTACCTCTGCATTGGAAGAGCTGCCCATTCTTCCACATGTATTCAGCGGACCAGTACAGCTTAGAGTGACTAAGGATTGACTCACACTCACGTGACAGTAGGACAAGTGGCATCTGTGTGACTCATGTACAACTTTGTCCCCCTGACAGGGCATTGATCCGTTCTCCCTGGACGCACTGGCTAAAGAGGGCATAGTGGCACTCCGCCGGGCAAAGAGGAGGAACATGGAGAGGTAATGCTCTTTTTAGGATGTTTGCCATGCTGCAGTCTCGGTGGTGGTGGGCAGGGCTGGGAACAGTCATAGACTTCCAGCCTGTTGTCACTATCTGCCCTCAGATTCAGTGTGTGCATCCTTCAAATGGGCCAAGAGGAGATGGTGGTGTCTGTATTGTGTTCACTTCTGTAGGAGCCTGTTTGTGTCTGTCTCTGGCCATTTGGGCCTGCCGATGTTTTGACACTTGGGAAATTTTTCCAGGAATGTAGCTGTTATCACAACCTCTTTCCACTCCGCTGCCCTTAATGTGAGGACCTTCTCTGAGATGAAGCATTGTTTGAACATGGTTTTGTTTAAACCGTGTTTTTTCTTTGTTTCCTCCTGGCATGGCTGAATTCTGTGTTACTCTTGTCAATAGTATTCACAGTCAGACACCATGCGAGAATATCTTTCACTCTTCCTGTACACACAGCAGTGAATGGCTGGCCTGTCACCCGCTCCATGCAAGAGTGAACACATTCAGTACTGAGTGACAGGGCTTGGCCTGCACCCAGGGGCCACTGTGGGGTGTTGAACTCTGTTTGTTTGTTTTTGTCCAGACTCACCCTGGCCTGCGGAGGCATTGCGATGAACTCTGTGGATGACCTCACGCCAGAATGCTTGGGACATGCTGGCCTCGTGTACGAACACACGCTGGTGAGTTCTCTCGTATTTCGGTTGCTGTTCAGTGTAAAAGTGGTACCAAGAATGCTATGGTGTTGGTCAGTCGACAGCTATCCCAGTATACAGACAACGTTTGTGGATTATCCAGTTATCCATGCGGTTTATCAAATAAGGTATATATGCAATACATTTATGCTGGAGAAACAGGTTTATACCCTTGCCATGTGCTGATGGGTCAGTCTGATGCATCAGGTATTCATACAGACATGTTGCCACAGATGAAAGTGGCATGTTGCCGTTAAAATGTTAAGATAAAATACAGCCAAGCTGGTTCATTAATATGCATCAAAGGCACCTAGTATTGTCTGTTAACTTCGTACATGGCAGCTTTAGCTAGCCCTCTGTAATTATCTCACCTTGTTATCTCACCTCAATGTTTTTGAAGTTCTGTGTGTCGTATGTAAACAGGTTGTTCAGTTTTTAATGTTACATGTTTGCCACATGAAAAAGATAAACAATTTAAAAAATTAAACTACGTTTACTGATTGTCAGAGCCATGGTTCCCCTCAGTTAGCCCAGACTACTTGTTTTTTTTTTGAGGTTCTCTTCTGGTGCTACTACTGCTTTATTGGCCCATTTTGCCATCTAGTGGCAAAAGAGAAAATGTTAGCTACAGTTACAACTACAGGAGCTGAGGGAGACTGTTCTCACAGCCTTAAAGGAATCATAAAGCGGTCTGATTGTATTGGACAGCACTCTGCTTGTGGGCAGGTTGTGTTGAACATGTTAACGCTGTACCCTAGGGGGAGGAGAAGTACACTTTCATCGAGAAGTGCGGAAACCCTCGCTCCGTCACCCTGCTGGTCAAGGGCCCAAACAAGCACACCCTGACGCAGATCAAAGATGCGCTGAGGGATGGCCTCCGTGCAGTCAAGAATGCCATCGAGGACGGTACGGTGGATTTTGGGTCGGTTGTGCGGTGTAGTGGTTTAGAACAAAGAGCATCTGGTGTTCAATACAAAGGCTCTCTCACTTCAGTCTCTTCCATTGCTTTGCTCTTTGACTCCTAAGACACAAAATCCTGGGACACAAAACTGCACTGCTCCAGGGTCCAGTCCCAGCTAGGCAATAGTGCTCTTTAGCAGGGAAACTAACCTGAGTAAATATGAATCCATGCAGTGGATAATGCATTAAAACTGAGCTGATGAAGTCACGCTGTGTGCAGTCTTCTGCCAAGCACGTGCCATTGCCCACTGTGACAGTTGAGGATCGTTCTCTCTTGCAGGCTGCGTTGTGTCGGGAGCCGGAGCTTTTGAGGTGGCAGTGGCTGACGCCCTGATGAAACACAAGCCCAACGTGAAGGGCAGGGCTCAGCTTGGGGTGCAGGCCTTCGCCGATGCCCTCCTCGTTATCCCTAAGGTAGGTGTGGAATGACATAAACTTTAAATTCATTCAAACTGCAATGTTTTTCAAGTAACTAGAAGTACTTCCCTCAGTAATCCCCAGGGAAAGTGTCTCTGTCCACCATGAAACACACCATGGCCCTCTGAGGACATTCGGGTTAGCAGGGTCGGTTTCCTGGAGACTGTGTAATTCCTGAGAGCCACTCCACTCTGTTTATCCCGACTTTATATTGCATTGCATATAATTCCTTAGCAGATGCTCTTAGCTGCAGCGACTTATACAGCGTACAGTTGTTACATATTATCCATTGATACACTTTAGTGACTTAACTGGTCCATTTAATGAATTAGTCACGTGTGCAAACACACTATTTCCTAAAATCTGAGGTAGTAAAATGTTTTTTGAGCCTAGAGTATGATGTGCATAAGTATACTCTGGAGAGATGGAAAATCATTTTAAGTTATGGTTTGACACTCCTGATTTGGGGGTATTTGGGACAAATTCAGTTTCCAAGTGGATTTGCATATTAAATGAAAATAATTTGGAAAGCACTGCTCAGGGTGGCTAAGTGCTAAGTCCTTATCTGTAAATCACCAAACCAGTATATGAAAAGTGCCACATGAATAAAGTCATAATTATTTTTAAGGTGTTTTTCTCCCTTTTGTCTAGGTCCTGGCTCAGAACTCTGGGTATGACCCACAGGAGACCTTGGTGAAGCTGCAGACAGAATATAAAGAGTCAGGGCAGCTCATTGGAGTGGACCTGAGCACTGGTCAGTGTCAGAAATGTGTTTGGAGATTTTGCTGAATATACATTCCCACCCCCCATCTTAGGTTTCACAAATTTTCCTTTTTGTCTTTAGTTAGAGTTGGTCTGCTATGGCCAGCTGTTATTGGTTGCTTATTAAAATATATGGGCTGGACTAGTTTGTCACTAGGTCATCAGCTAAGCACAGAAATGGTAATTGAATGGAAGTGAGGAAAAACCTGTCTTGAACCACAGTGTTTCATTTTTTGTTTTAAGTATTTTGTTTTCAGTCTTGTGGCAGTGCATTTCCTAGGCTTGAGCTTTTTAAACTTTCTGCAGGTGAACCAATGGTTTCTGGGGAGGCAGGTGTATGGGATAACTACAGTGTGAAGAAACAGCTCCTTCATTCATGGTGAGAGTAAAGACATTTTAGAAATATCATATTTCATCGATGAATGAATCTCATGAATTTCATTGATGAATGAATGAATCTCATTGTGTCAAAGATGCATTTACTTTAATGAAAGGGCATCAGAAACCATTGTGTTAATGACTGGGTTTTTCCCCCTCGACAGCACGGTAATTGCCAGCAACATTCTGCTGGTGGATGAGATCATGAGAGCCGGCATGTCATCCCTCAAGGGTTAAGGGGCGGAGCCACATCATCGAGGGGCGGTCTTCCCAAAGGCCACCACTCCCAGCACTTCCCATGTTTCCAGAAGTGAAGAGGCCGTTTTCAGATGAATAGGCTGTTAGTGGCACATGGCGTTCTTCCTGACGTGTGTCTGAGAAATCAACCCCCATGGAAACGTCATTGTGGTCTCCCAAACCTGTTGGTTTATTTATTTGAGATTTTTTTTGTTAATGGCACTGAGCTCAAAATAGCAGTCCTTTGTACCCAATAAAGTTTGGCTCTGAAAATCAGTGTGATTTTATTGTTTGTCATTCTTTCGGATTGAATTAAATTCATACGAGGATTCTATATCTTTTGTTTAGGGAGTACACCATTACATTATAAACTGAGCCCAACAGCAATATTGTCTACACATCTGTTAGGTTTCAATTTTGGCTTAGGAAAGTGGAAAAGGAGTGTAAATGTTCATTTGCACTCGTGGGCTTATGGGCAGCAGTGGTAACATAGTGGTAAGGAGCAGGGCTCATCACCAGAAGGTCGCTGATTCAGTTTGCTCGGACATTGCTGCTGTACGTAATCCAGTACTCTGGTACTTAATCAAGAATTGCCTCAGTAAATATCCAGCTGTATAAATAGATAGCGTCTAAAAATTAACCTGTGGAAGCTGCTCTGGATAAGAGCGTCTGCTAAATGAAAAATGTGGTGCAAGACTGGTAAAACTCTTGTCACATGAGTTGTAAAGGCGTTAATTTTGGTGGTTCGGCGGATTGAACCTAAAATTTTGTAACAAACGAACAACAGTGACCGTAACTTGAAATGTTTGGTGAAACTTTTAAAACATGTTTCCACCCGGAAACCTTTCGCGGGATACTGTCCTGTGCAGCAATTAAAACGGACCGGTTTGTGCTCCGCCGTGGTGCATGGTAACTCAACGAAGTGCTCTACATAGCTAACTTAAAATTACTTGATGGTTCGGTGTTAGCAACCTCTGATATCTGCTTTATCAATTAACTTTATTCATTAACTTTAGGTAGTCAACAACAGAACTGTTTTTAATGCATAATGAATTTATTGGGAACGTTGATACTCTGGATGGTCTCTGCTGTTTCTGGCAAATCAGGTAGTCAACCGGAGAGCTATATACATCTTATGTTATCTTGGAAATGCCATTATTAATTTAGCTGAGTTTCATAAACTGTGTGGACGACACAAAGCATTAGCTGTTGAATAACGCTTCGTGATGATTTTCAACCAAAGACATTTCTCAGCACACACCTTTAGGTAGCGGAAATCAGAATGTCCACGAATGAAATGAAAATTTCCAGGCGAGTTGTTATGAAGGAAGGGTTTCTGAGGAACTTACAACTGCACCGTAATAGCTGTCTGTTTTGATGTAGGTGGTAAAAACGGACACGATGGACATCCCTGGCGCTTTTCATTGAATTTTAACAATTAAAACATTTTAGCAATTAGATTGGCTTTGCCATTTATCAGTTTGCCAACTATTCTTCCCATATCGTAGGCAAACGCATGGCAATTACCCAAACGAAACATGAGGTCCTAGCAGCATTGACACCTTGTATTGCAGATGATGACGGTATGGTGCAAATACCTGGAGGGCGTTTTAGAATGGGCACAAATTCAGCAGACGGAAGAGATGGCGAATCGCCAATAAGAGAGGTGTCTGTTGGACCCTTCGCCATTGACAAATACCCCGTCACAAATTCAGGTTTCAGGTGAGTGGTGGCTGTGTGCCCCACCCAAAATGACCAGTTTACCATTTGGCCAAAGATAGGTGGGTTTTTCTACTCTCTACGTGGTGTCTGATGTTATTCATTCTTTTTATTTGCTGCGCAGGGAATTTGTTAGATCACAGAAATACAAAACCGAAGCAGAGGCTTTCGGTTGGAGCTTTGTTTTCCAGGATTTTGTATCAGAGGAGCTGAAGAGCAAAGTAACGGAAAAGATTGAAGTGAGTGAGCTTTTGTATCGGACATCAGGTACTCTTTATTCTAAGCATGGAGTTTTTTTTTCCTGACGTCTTGAAAAGGCAAATAGGCTAAATAATGTACAGAAAATGTCTCTTAAGATTACATATGGGAACTGTCTTTGTTTCAAATCACCTTGGCAAATGAAGTGTCTTTTATCTGCAGTCCGCTCCTTGGTGGCTACCGATTGAGAAAGTGTTTTGGAGACAGGTAATGTCACGCTTTCTTGACACTTAACAAAGTATTAATGCAGACTCTTTTCATCTGCTACGTGAATGTAAAATGTAGTCTCACAAAAACGGAACCCCATAGGTCTCAGAAACGTTCCTTGAAGGGTTAGAGACCACTGCTGTGTCTCTTAGGTTGCAGGTGCAACTCGCAATTTGGACTCTGGTTGTACCATTAAGTGAGGTTCTTAATCCGAACTGAGTCTGTTGGGTGCATGGGAAAACACATTCAAGAAGTTGCATAATTTCTTTCATAACTACACGTGGCATATATTGATATTAGTCTCACTAGATATGTTTGTCTGCAAAGCAAATGTAAATACTTTACATACTGTAAATGTGACTATAAATGCAGAAATGTATACCTCTGCCTCCCCCCAGCCTGCTGGGCCTGGCTCCGGGATCAAGGATCACCTGGACAAGCCAGTGGTGCAGGTGAGCTGGAAGGACGCAGGGGCGTTCTGTGCATGGAGAGGCAAGAGGCTTCCCTCCGAGGAGGAGTGGGAGTTTGCAGCCAGGGGCGGTCTCGAAGGTGAGACACGTTTCCGTAGGGGTCCGATTCTCCTCCCAAACAGGGGGCCAAACGGAGAGAACAGGTGTTTCATTTCACCTCTGGTTCCACACTTGGCTATTTTTCTGCTTTACTGCAGGCATGGTACTGAAATTCTGGTGAAATCCATTTACCCAGGTGTGACAGATCTGCCTGGTTTAGGTTGTGTTGCTTTGGTTTCTCTGGAAAATCACTCTCTGGGTTTCTCTCTCTTGTATTTCAGGAAGGACGTACCCTTGGGGCAATAAGTTTCAGGCAAACCGCACCAACCTATGGCAGGTCAGCAGGACCTTTCATTTTTATTGAAGTTGGGATCTTTAAAAAAAGTACTTCTTATAGACTAATACATCAATAAGAATATGAATACTGATCGTACTGAAATGTTTGGATGTGTTATTATTGTTTTTATTATGTTATTATATTTATTATTATAGTTATTATTTGTTTATTTATAAGATAAATACTGCAGTGAGCAGTGACTAAATTCTCTTTTGTCCCACCCCTAAACTGAAGAAATAATTACAGCAGTATGTGCTTATGTCTGAGGTTGTACCTAGTCACAATGAAGTTTTATGTTAGGATAACTTCTTGATGTGCACCCCCTGGTGTCTGGTGTGTGACAGGGTACATTTCCAGATGAGGACACTGCAGAGGATGGTTACCATGGAATCTCCCCTGTCACGGCTTTCCCTCCACAGAATGACTACGGTAAAGCTTCTCCAATGTGACCATCTGCCTGCTTCAGATCCAGCATTATTTCAGGGCTTATTCTCCATTTAAACTGGAAGCTGTGTTCATTTTACAAGATAACCACACTTCACCAGTGTAAATAAAGAAGTAATAGAGACTAATTGTGTGACAGTGGGGTGCCTGCAAGCTGGGCATGTAGCTCCTGATTGGTGGATTTACTGTGACATACATTCTGCTGTGTAGGCTGCTGTGAGCCAGTCAGCAGCCATCAGTTATGTACATCATCCAAATAGAACACTGGGTGCCCAGCCTGTGGTAATCAGGAGGATGTGGAGCCTCGTCCATGTTTCATTCAGTTCTGAGTGACGGAAACTGCCATGCTCAGGTGGAATCATTAATATGTGTTTGGGGAATGACCTCTGCAGCGAGAATGTGTAGCAATCTGAGAACTGGTGGGGCTTGGGTTTGGCTGGCACAGCTCTGTCGTCCTTGTGGCATGGTACTTTACTCAGCGCTAAATTCACGTTTTTAAACATGTATGGTGTGAAGGCTGAGAGTGCTGTGAGTTCAGGTGAGGATGTTGGCTGGTGCCGCAGGGCTGTATGACATGATGGGGAACGTCTGGGAATGGACCTCCACCCAGTTCCACGGATCGCAGCGCATGTACGTCCTGCGAGGGGCTTCCTGGATCGACACTGCAGATGGATCGGCCAATCACAGAGCACGGGTCACCACCAGGTAGCCCCTCTCTCTCTGCCCTCCTTCCTGTTGGGCCTTCATTGCTGTCACACTCTTAAGCATTTAATTTGGAAGCAACATTGAACATTTGAGCACATTTAGCACTTACTCTGCATTGAGAGAATCACACAAAGAGATGGCCAGGCACAGGTAGAAACAGAATTACTAGACTGGTTGAAAAGTCCTGTCTGATTAGAACCTGTCCTTTCCACTATGTCTACCTGAATAAATCAATAAACGGATCACAGCGACCCGACAGATCAAAGTAATTTCTACAGTGGAAAAGCAGTTGCATTTGAACAGATTTAGATTCAGTCCCATCCAATGCACCTACTTGGTTCACACACCCAAATGACCTCTGTTCTCTGTGAGTACAGCCATTCTGATATGTTTCTGTAGTGATCCAGGTCTTCTATACAGCCAGTGGTGGTCATATTTTCCATGTGTCAAGAGTGTAGTTAAAAAGTAGGACTGAGGATCTCCGGGAAAAAGGAGCAACTGCAGTTTACATAGAGCTTTTGTCATAAAGGGTTCAGTTTATTTTACCTTCTTTCCCCATCACCTTTTCTGCTGGTTCTGTCGGATTCTGCAGGATGGGCAACACACCGGACTCTGCCTCTGATAACCTGGGTTTCCGCTGTGCGGCTGGTCCTGCCCCGAAACACCAGAACACCAAGCCCAAAACAGACCTTTAAAAAGAGCCCAAACCTTCAGGATGAGAACGCTCATGTCTGGAGAGGCAGGAACTGCCGGTTCTCTCCTGTGGAGATTCTCAGACCCAAAACAACTACCTTTTTATGTGAATCTTCCGTTTTCAGACCCTACTGTGAAATAGTTACCTTAATAAAAAGGGATCATTTTTAACCATGGGTTGCATTTACTGCTTCATATATATTATTGTTGTTGAAGTGTAGGATTTGGATGACAGTATGTAACTGAAAAATCAAGATATTCACATTACTCTGTTACTTTAATATTTGTGATATTGTATTGCATTTACAGTCTCTTTCATGAATCTCAAACTGCTTTACAGTGTGGGGGGTATTTGACTTACCAATACCACCACCAGTAGGTGTCACTCACCTAGCTGAGGCTGCAGCCAGGAAAACTGCAGGGTGATTTGGTGACCACACTGACAGTCAGATAAGGGAATATGGCAAGGACAGAGAGGAACCCTCATTGCAATAGTTGCCACAGGAACCTTAACCTCAGTTAGACCCCCTCAGTGTCCTCTTAATTGCACAGGGGTAATGGTTGTCCTCATGGCCCAGAGATAAGACTGCCACCCTACTGTCCCACCAATACCTCTTTCCTCAGCAGCCTGGCCTTCACAGCAGGACTCCCATCTGAGTATCAACCAGCTCTGCTTAGCTTCAGCCATCAGGCAGGGCAATCTGACATGGGGGGAAGGGCATTACATTCAGAATAAAACACTAGACGAATATGCACTCATTTCCAGTCTAGCCTGTATTAAAGTTAATGGGTCCAATTCTCCTTAGTTAAATAGAGACACGGTACTTGAGAGTGCCAAACCAACAGATACATAAAGATGTCAATCAGTGTTCGTACCTCAGTGCTGGATTTCTACATGTGTGATTGGAGCAATTTTAATGGGCTCTACAAATGAAATGCAACAATTTTACACCAATATATGGCAACCAATTTATACTGTTTTAAAAGAAATAATGTTGATTTTGATGACAATATTTTCAGGAATATATAGTCAGGAACTGTTGAATACGTTTTTTATTATTTTTAGCAAACCACTAAAGCAGACAGCTTCTTTAAAACATTAATTCCATATGTAGTTTTATTACACATGAGAAATTAAGAACCCTCCCCCCAGACAGCGATGTTCTGAGCCAGTGTATCCAACATTGCAGTTTGAACATGTTTAGCAGGTGGTAGCTGGTACCAGCATGTAACACCCTGTATATCCAACACTCTCAGCCCCTGAGAGGCAGAGCTTTGCATTATGGCAGAGAAGCCGTGTAATTAATGGCATGGTGGTATGTGTTCATGTGGAGAGGAAAAAAACCCAATGTTAAAGGACAGAACTACAGTGGAAGTGTAATTATCTGGAGTGTGTGATGAGTTGGGGAGCAGGGTTCATGTGATGCCGTGAGGGAGACAGGGTCGTCATCCCGGGGAGTTCTCCACGCACTAGTCACATGAAGGTGGGTTTCTGAGTGTAGCAATCTGATTGGGTTTCATGAAAGGAAGTTGTGGGTGTTACAGGTCTGATACCTGCTGGGGTCACAGCAGTTATGTGAAAATACTGTGATAACTGCAGAAGGCTTGGAGGTTTCAACAGACTGCTGCAGTGGACAAATTTGGTTCCTGACTGCATTTCACAAACCAGTGCCATTTTTGTAACATGGAGGTCACCACTGAAGTGTGGGTGCCCATTCAGAATCTTAGCCACAGAGAAGTTACTACTGATGCAACGGTGTACGTGTTTGATACACAACTACAGGTATATCTGCATTAACCCAAACAACTTCCTACAACACTCATATTGCATCTAAAAATCAAACTCCAGTGTTTCAAAAATAAACAGTGCACTGTACATTCTTGTATAAATTATTTCAAGTATGCAGGGTTATTTTTATAAGTTAATTTTAGCAAACACAGCAAACCTAGAGGCACAGGCATGAGCTGCCCAAAGCGTAGTCATGCACACAAACCTATTTCAGGCAGGATTAAAAAATAATAATAAATGAGAACAATACATAATTAATTTATATTTTTAAAGAAAGCTAGAATGAAAGCAAACCATTACTACATCGCTCCTGTAATATAGCAGCTTGATGAAAGACAGCATGATGTGGTGGCTGAGGGCTGCGTGGTTAGTGCTGTGTGAAATGAACAGTGATCCTTATATCATGTAATCTAGTGATGAAGACTTTAACCGAGGATTACAGAAGGAAAGATCAGGAAAACTAAACCCTTTCATCTGTGTGCGCCTCAACACTACCCAGCACGTATGTGTGAATCTTCACCTCAGTGTGGGTGGGTGCAGTCTTCTCAGTGTGGGTGCACCTCAAACAGCTTTCACATCAGCGTGATTGGCTAATACAAACCTGCCCATGAGGATAATGAGTAATTACGCAGAGATCCAAGAAGGTACTTGTAAAATTGAATGGGTGCTGCACTGACCCAGTTTAAATTTGCAGGAAAGACTGAAATGAACAGACCGACTGAAGATGGGCTATCACACAGCGGGAGCGAGAGACACTGGGTGGAATCAGCAGAACACAGCAGAGGGTTAATCTCTCTGCTCTCTCCTTCTGTAAACCTGCTTGGTTAAAGCAGGCCATGATGGCAGTGTGGGTTTTTTAACAAGTGCCTGGCAGTTTTCTTCTTGCTTGGATTAAGACCTCTGCTACTTCACAGTCATCTGGAGAGAGTAAATAAATACCCATCTTTAAATTAAACCCAGAGAAAGCATTTGGTTTGACGTACCATGTGCTCGACAGGCAAATGGCTCTCACAGCCCTGAGTGACCTGAGCCTGGTTCAACACAATCAAACCAGTTTGAGAATTTGCTTCCCTGCAGAGCAGCCAAGCCCAGCCCCAGTCCTGGAGGTGCACCTCCCACTGTGTTCACTGCATCACCCCAAACCACCCATTTCAGAGGGTAGCAGAGCCTGCAAGGTAACTACTGATGGGGCAGTGTGGTGGAGTTGTAAGGAGCAGGGCTCGTAACTGGTTGCTGATTTGATTCCCTGCTTGGGACACTGCTGTTGTACTCTTGAGCAAGGTACTTAACCCACAATTGCCTCAGTAAATATCCAGCTGTATAAATGGATAAAATTGTGACCTAAGTAAGTCATTCTGGATAAGAGTATGTGCTAAATGACAATAATGTAATAATATCATGATACCTAATCAGATACTCAGTGGTATTCAGGTGCTATGATTAAAACTCTCTCTGAATAAAGGTATATTGCTTGTATATTCATACACCACTCATAATCAAAAATACTTTAAAAATTAAAATATGTACTTTGTGACAAAAATGAAAAAAATTTCCACGTGTCATTGAATGTTAAGGCCAAACCGTTTTGCAATTTTAGCAAAATACTACGTTATTTAACCACAAAACCTAAATACCATTCAGGTGTCAAAAAACCTACTGATTTAGGGTGATCAAACTGGGCGGGAGACCAACAGGACCAGGGATGGGGCTGACTGCATCAGAGAGCAATCCAAGCAGCCCTTTAGGGGTACGGCCATAAACTAGTAACGGGACAGAGACGCTTCATGAACCTCAAAATGGCCAGAGCCACGATATGCTACAAACAACTCACAGGTTTGATCCAATCAGAATGTTTTCGTGTAGAGAACAAAGTCTTTTGATTGGCTCAAACGTGTTAGTGACTGGCAGCACATGGTAGCTCCGTCCACTGTACAGCTCATAGAGCCTCCCCTCTGCCAGCTCTACCGTTAACCCCTTGGTTACCAGCTCCTCAGTGGAGCCTCCTCCGCCTCGGCGGCGATGGAGAGCAGGATGGCCTTGGGCGTGTTCTCGAACAGAGCGGCACGGTTCTGCGTCTGGCCCTTCTTCACCCAGTGGCCGTAGATCTTGAAGGCGCAGGCATCGATCAGCTTGCGAATGGGCTTCACTGCGTATGGGTCGCTCTTCATCACCTCCTTGGTGACGGGCTTGGCGCGCCGGTAGTTGCAGTAAATGCGCATGGTTGCCAGGACTGTCATACAGATCACCTGGGAGAGGGAGGAACAGGAACATGTCACCTAGAGCGTCTGAGTGTGGGTCTGTCTGTGTATGTTTATATGTGTGTGTGTGTGTGTGCGCGCACATGTGTTGGGTGTGCGTATGCATGTCTGTGTATATGTGTATGCATGTGTGTGTTGGCTTTGTGTATATGTATGTATATATATATATATATATATATATATATATATATATATGTGTTTTGGGTGTGTGCACATGTCTGTGAGGTGGGTATGTGCGTGTTAGTGTGTTCAGAGTGAATCTGCATATAGTGTGTATGGAGAGCAGGAGGCATGCTGTGTTACCTTAAACTTCCTGTAGGGGCTAAAGTGGCGCACTTCTGCCACAACGTACTGCTGGAAGAAGGGGTGGTTGAGGGCCTCTGTTGCTGTGTACCGCGTCTCCGGGTCCACCACCAGCAGCCGGGAGATCTGCAATCACAGAATCAGAAATATGTCCTCTAATGATGAGAAAAACAAATCGTTCACACGCAACAATACCTACACCCTGAGAGCTCACACTCAAAAATACCTATACTTTGAGAGCTCACACTCAACAATGCCCACACTCTGAGAGCTACCACTCAATACTTACACTCTGAGAGCTCACAATCAATGTACAATGTACACCAGTCACACTCAAAAAAGCGGCATTTTGCCATGTTCAAAATGAAATCTCTTATTTTCTGCTGGCAAGGTCACAACACACGGCAGAGACGGAAGACTGTGGAAAAGGACGTCCGAGCAGGCGTACCAGGTCTTTGACGGTGTCGGAACGGTCGTCCCACTCTGGAGAGGAGAACTGGTAGTTCCCAGCCAGGATCATACGCAGCATCAGCATCTGCTTACGATGCCAGAAGGGGGGCGACCCAGCCAGCAAGGTGTACATGATCACACCTGAGCTCCACCTACCAAGCGACACACACATGCAGAGCTGCTAGAACCGCTCAGAATGATTTACATTAAACAGCCTGGTTCAGTAAGGTGTCCTGAGTGGACAGGGGCACACACACACACACACACACGGCATACCTGTCCAATTTCCTACAATTTTAGCAGTCATCATATCTGAATCTTTATCACAGAGAACTCCATTTCGATTCAAATTAAAATCCTGATTAATATCTGCCCAACATGACCAAATAACTCTTGCCTGCTAGACAACATTCATTTGGAAAGGAAGATTCCTGCCTCCTGTGTTTCAAAGTCATGAGCTGTCTCTGCTGTAAAGGGATGGGGTCAGCAGCAGTCAGCTCTTTAAGTGCACTGACTGACCACACTGTGTGTATGTCACAGTCAGCACTGAGTGACCACACTGTGTGTATGTCACAGTCAGCACGGACTGACCACACTGTGAGCATGTCTGTGTCACGGTCAGCACGGACTAACCGCCCTGCATATCTGTTTATGTCACGGTCACAGCATGGCGGTCACTTACAGATCGACTGCAGTTCCATATCCAGGGTGGTGGGGGTCCATGGAGCACTCTATAATTTCGGGGGCCAGATAACCAGGTGTCCCGCATACCTCTGCGGAGCAGTAGGGGAGTCATGTGACTGGCACATAAGGGGTTTATACCAGATTCTTTACCCTTTGAAATAATACAGTGATTGTCATTGGCAACATACGCAAAGACAGACATGCAAAAAGCTGCTTCACTCACAGGACTGGCTCAGCCCAGAACAAAGACATAGCCACTGTTCTAGTGTGCTCCTGCCTGCTGGTGAAGCTCTGCGGCTGAGCCAGGCACATTTAAAAGTCACAGCGTTCTGCTTGGAAAGGTCAGGTCGAGCTTCAATTGACACCAGCAAATAGCTCCACGAATGGGCCGAGGAGTGGGCACACTAGGTATCCTGTTGCAGCTTAACCTTTGTCAGACGGGGGGCACTGCATGCCGAGTGGGAGGGACGGGGAGGGGGGGCTTCTGCTGTCTGAGACTGACCCCTAGTGTCCAGCTTGGATACCTGCAGCAGGATTATCCATGTGAACCTGATGACTTTATAGAGGCTGAACAGTGAGGTGGAAAGACTGAAAATACAAACTGTCATATTTCTCACCAGGCAAATGCATAACTAATATTCTAATGAGTGCTTACCCTTGGGGATGGAAGAGGGCTAGCATGGAGGAAAAGCCCACAAGAACTGGCCTTAGGAGGATGGAGTCAGGTCTGCACTATTTGTTGAGAGTTAGGCATAATCAGCTTGAGCTGGACTCAGATTAGTGGCGTGTGTGAAGAATTCAGCCTGGTGGAGGGGGTAGATGCTGATGCCAAAGTGTGGTTCTGAATCCTCAGTTCTCTAAAATGCCCCATAGCACACACCCACACACCTTATAGGATCCTGTGGGACCTGTGGCCCCAACACATGGGCCCCAACAGCATGGGTTGACTCCCCAAACATGGGTGGGAGGGAGATGTTGTCCTATCAGTAGAGGATGCTGGGAGTTTCAGTGGGGACGTGTCCAGTGGCAGTGAAATAGGGGAAAGCGAAACAGTGAAAGGGACACAGAGAGAAGGAAAGAGGGTACCCACCATTGAGCCTCTGTCCTGGCTGGATCTGGACAGAAAAGCCAAAGTCGGTCAGCTTGATGTTCATGTCATCGTCCAGCAGGATGTTCTCTGGCTTCAGGTCCCTGTGAACGATGTTCTGGGAGTGGAGGAACTGGACCACTTCTAGCAGGGAGCGCATGATCTTCCTGCAGGGCCCAGAGAACAAATAAGAATAAGAATAAGAATAAGAATAAGAAATACTTTATTAATCCCAAAATGCCCTGGTCACCCCATGACCAAGTGACCACAGGACCACAGCATGACCATGGTCGACCCACTCTCTACATGATCAGCTCCATTTAGAGCAACAGAAGTGGATCAGTACCAGCTCATACTGGTTTGTGCAGAATACACTGTTCAAAATGTATGTGTCAGGGTGGTACTGCATGTAGTATGGATACAAAGAAGCACTGCATGTCCTTTAATGGATAAATTATCAGTGCATAAAAAATGTGGTTCAGTTCCTTCAGCAACAATGACCGTAAAGTTTAACCATGCACTGTGACCTAGCCCTCTTTCCACTCGAGCAGGTCCTTTCTGGACGGCCGCCACACGGCCAGTGCTTAACAAAGGCACATTCATGGGAGAGTGCAGAGGGGAGACTCACAGATCCCTCTGTTTATACAGTGAGCTCTGACACTCTGCATGTAAGAGACATGATGTCACTCCCCTTCAAGCAAAAACGCATGCTCAGAGCAGCACGGTGCGTGAGTGTGTGAGCAAATGTGGAAACGACTACGACCTGGTCTCCTTCTCGCTCAGCGTGACCATCTCAGTGAGGTAATCGAACAGCTCCCCCTTCTTCATCCTGTAGGGGAGACAGCGTCAGGAAAGACCCAGTACATTTTAGGCTGTGTTTCCAACTGCTAGTATGTAAGTTACGTATACACGTTGCATATATGCATATATATAAAAAGTGTGTGTGTATATCATGTATGTATATATGAAAACTAATTATGTATAGTGCCTTTTTGCTCTTTAAGCATTTAATGATTATTAAATGACCGTGATGTGATTTGTCCTAAGCAGATTAAACTGGTACAATTAAAATAACAATGTAACTAAAATAATGAGGTCATTTTACTCTATGAGCTTTACTGTGCATTTCTGCTCCCAGTTTTGCTGCTACTTATAAGTCATTCTGTGCATTCTACCTGCATTTCACATACATGAAGCAGCGCAGTGGTTCACTGGGAACACAGGGCACTTCCCTTTACCGATTTACCATCCCAAACTGATCTCTGATTCACTTCACATCATTCACAAGCATGCCTATACAAATAAGGATTGTCCATCAGCGGCTTAATATTTTATTAACTGATCATATCTGATATGCTAGTTACCTTGGTACACTTTACACCAAATAATTTAAGGTTGAGAAAAAAGAATAGTGTTATGTGGACACACAATCTCTGATCTCTTTGTTGTAGTAAAATTATTTTATGTAGCCTAACCCCTTTTTTATCTGCAGCATTAGTCACCATTATGTAAAAAGCCGTTAGCTGCCTCTGGGAGATCCTTACTGAAACTGGGCAGGCTCGTTAATGATGACAATCAGGTTGAGGATCTTCACCGGTTTTCCTAAAGTTGAGTTTTATGCCACTTCTGTTTGTGACTCACAGGCCATGATGGAGTGGCCCCACAGCTGAAAAGCTCTAAATTAGGAAACAAGGTATGGGGGTACCCATCACAAATATCCTTGTCTGGTATTTATACAGCACATGTATATATGTGCGCGTGTGTGTGTGTTTGTGTATATACAGTATATGTTATGTGTTGTTCACTGGGGGCTATCCCAGTAAACTGAAACCAGAGCTGTCTGTACCCACCCAACCCCCCAACCAACCCCATACATCGCTACGGCAACAGGGTGAGCTATTTGTGTCCGAGTGAGAGGGAGGAGCCTGCCCTCCTTCACCGGCTCTGCCCCCACAGTCCTGGCACCGGCATGGCACTCAGCCCGACAGCACAGTCCCAGCCTTCACTCATTGCTATGCAGGGAGAGGGCCTGCTTCACAATGGCCTGCCAAAGCAAACCTAAACTCAGCTGGGAGACAAAGCACACTCTCCATCCGGTCTGCAACACACTGCTCATTCAATCCCGAGCACAACCTCACCAAACGCGCAGACATACTGCCAAAAAAAAAACTTTAAATGCCTCTCTAACACACACACATACACACACACACACACACACCAGAAAGCACATCATCCGCGGCTTTAATTGATGTGCCGTTTCCCCTGGTATTGTGTAACATTTTATGGTAAAATGGCATATGTTGTGAAATATATTCAGCAGTATATGGATCACATTGCATATATGAAATGATACACTTACATAAAATGTGTCAGATGTCTTCACTTATATCAGACTATCCATTCCATATACTGCATATGACATTTCATATTTAACCACATACTGTTATTACATTTTCATAGGGCCATGTGTCTTAGAGAACTCCGCTGTGGAATCATTTGTATTCGCTCATAATCAATAATCACTGAAACTAGAAAAGAATAGTAACACCTGTCAAAATTGCAAGTCAGCTTTAAAGCAAAAAAATTAATCTGCCACTACAGTAGCAATACATTACATTAAAGTGATCCCATGTCTTGTTGAAGGAAGGGGGTCACTTTCTTTGTCACTTATAATTGTAATTTATTAATATGTTAATGGAGTGTTTCATAGGTTTTTTACATAGTTTTTGGATTGAATAGCACCATCCTTTAAGAGGACTTAGCAGTTTTGACTGAAGTTTGTATTCACCGCCAGCAGCATAATATTTCAGGGATCATCGACGTGGGCAGAAGTCAGGCATCACTGTGTGCCAAGTGTCTGAAAGGTGCTCAATAGAGGCATACTCACAGATCAAACACAAGGAAAAAGAAGGCCTTGGACTCAAAGCAGTCTTTCAGCTGGACTGTGGAGAGAGGACGGAACAATGGTGAGAACACTGAGCGGAAAAGGTTCTGGTCACGTGATCGCCTGACCTGCAGCTGACCTCCGGACACATTCCTTGTCAGACTCTCACTGCACTGTTCGATATGCACACACAAGATGCTGTGCTATGAAAACATGTCTATTAAGAAAGCTTTGGGTTTTGTGTGCACTGCTTCAGTCCAGGTGCACAGATACAGTCTGGCCCTGTACTGGATGTGTTAACCTCTTTGTCTGAGGTCAGACACAGTGGCTGACTTTTGACCTGCATGAACTCAGTGATCCAGTGGGATGAATGGGAAAGCTGCAGGTCAAAGGTCTTTAAAACATCTTTTCAGACTTGGTGTTCATGAATGAACTTTTCAATGTTCAGTTAGTACAGTCGCACAGGAACCCTCTGATGCACAAAGGCATTGAGTCATGTGTCCTCCCTGTGAAAGACGGAGAAAAATTCATTAGAATACAGTCCTGGGAAAGCGAGACTTCATGGGCCCCAAAACTGGTGCAAGCACCACGTCATCAGTGACTCCTTGCCCTGGAAGAATTAGAGTTTTTGCTATGGAAGGCAGAGCCATTTGATTGGTCCACAAGTGAGTGACCGACACTACATGGAGCCTCCACCCATTACGGGGCCTCCCTCTCTGAACATAATGAAACAGGGTGAGGACTCTGAAGGAGCGGGCTGGACGCTCAGCGGCTGAGGTCACCTACTGATGTTCTTTTGTCCGTAGACCTTTTTCAGGATGTCGATCTCCTTGATGGTGGCCTCTTGGATCTCTTGGATCTCCTGAGGGGTCATCTTGTCGGAGGGGGTGATGTCGATGATCTTCACCGCGTAGTCCTGCATGGTGCGCTTGTCCACACAGCGCCTCACCACACTGCTCACCCCCCTGTAATGGCACCCAGGACAGGTGAGCATGAGAGCGTGACCCCACAGGTGAGTCTGAGTGTACAGGTGAGTCTGAATAAATAGTACACTATTAAGTACCAACACAGGTGAGTGAATGCCTACAGGTGAGTGAGGGAGGACTGGCGTATGTGTGTGCATGGGTGCATGTGTGTGCATGATGAACATTATGTACCAGGACAGATGAGTGTCGGCACAGAGGTGAGTGTGACAGCACACGTGAGGATCGGCTTACAAGTGTATATACTGGTGTGTAAGTATAGGAATAACGGTTAAGGGACAGCTTGTAACCAGGAGGTTGCAGGTTCCAGTTCCTGAAGCTATCACACCTTTGAATAAGGTGATGCTCCAATACGTATGGAAAGTGTTTTACCAGAGCACTGCATCTGACTAAAAAATATTACACAGCCCGACATAGCCGTTTACTCACTTTAGACATTTATCCCCATTTAATTATTATACACTGCGAGGCGGTGTATAATGTGCCATTGCGAGGCACATTTGCAACATTTGGCTCGCGAGAGGAGGATCTCGATGTACCTTCCCAGGATCTCTTTGGGTTCATATTTATCATAGAACTCCTGCGCTCCGACCCAGTCTGGAATCTCGTCCTCTTTGGTCATTCTGGGCGCGCGTTATCTGTCGCTACAGGACCGGTTCCTGGAGCCTAAAGACTGTGAGAGATAAATGCATGGACATTCCTGAACGTGACGGAAGAAAAAAACATTTGTGATTACAGTTAATCACTCATGCATGCGCTCATGATTCATGCCATCTGTGCAAACGCTACAGGACGGTGCGCTGGGGCTTCCACGGTCTGTAACATTTATGCTAGAGCGAGACAGACACCCGATAGTTTCTAAATGTCAGTCATGAAAAAGGTTAGTGTTAAAGATAGAATGAAGTATGTCTGAGGAAGAGCACTCCTTCGCCGAAAAGCCCAATATATCCGGAATCATTCAAATGAGTTGGATTAATATATACGTAATATATATCTGCTACGGTGTGACCATGTTTAATTCTATGCAAAACACAGGCTAAGAACACGAAATGACCCTCTTAACATACAAATGACATGCTGTCTATATGGTTGCTTTATATAAGAATTAAAAGTATGCTTTCTAACGAATGCTATCTTGCAAAGATGATGACATACAGCCTTTCAGAAGTTAGCATAGATATCCGGCGAAATTGCTAAGGATATAATGCCCTCTGTTGGTTGACAAGCTCTTACTATCACTTTACTATCGCGCCGGTTCTGATAAAAACATAAAGCGGGTTTCCTACAGTTAGTTAGAAATCGCTGCGGTTTCAGTCTTCATAACAACTACACAACACGTGAAACATTGGATTATAAAGTTAAATTATCTGTTTTTTTTATCATCTTCTCACTTTCAATATCACAGTATGTGACATGCATACAAAAGACTGGCGTGAAAGTGGAAGCGCATTCATTAAAATCGAAAGTCATTCCAGCTGAATGGTCATTCTAGAACGGAAGCTATTTCGCTATATTTACGCAGCCTAGTAGGGTACATCTACAACAGCATCACACTGTAGCCAACATACCGTTCGTTACGATCTTCAAACGCTAAAGCCTTTCCAGAATCTATGTAGGCAACATACGGGCAATGTCGTTATAAAATGTAATACTGCGGCAGTCATCGATTTTGCTATATTTGATTCTCTGACCTTTCCAGCGTTCTCTTAGCACGAGGTAGCTAGCAAACGTTTAATAAGAGAGCTCTCATCCCGCTTACGGTGACTCACATCAAGATCTGTTACTCCAGGCGTCCCGCAGAAACCATTGTCTTCAAAAATAAAACATATAAACGCTTTTCCTTATTAATCAACTGCAGATATAAATCCTGAATGGACGATTATCAATAATAAATGTTTGTCGAAACTGCTTTCCCAGAAAGAAAAAAAAAACGTTCACGCGATGCTTGCTAGTGAGAAGGCGAAATTCAAGTGACGGACGCCAAAAATAAATTGGGAACCAGCAAGAGCCTGAGCCGGCCGTCAGCCTGTGAACAAACAGTCCTGCAGCATGTTGAGAAGCGTTGCAGCGTTCGCCCAGAACTGACCCTTACGGATTAAAGCCAAGGCACAGACAGCACCCCCGTGCGTGACGCTACCGAACAGCCGTCGTTCTTTGTCGGCCATCTGCGGATACAGTGATTAAACAGGCAGATAAATGAGTACATTTTACTGTTTAGAGACGTAGAGACGGTGGCTATTGTTATTTTTATTTTTCGAGAAAACATTGATTTGCATAATGTAGCCTATGTAACGCTCAAGCATGAGCTTTGTTCATAAAGCCAGCCTTTCGAGGTATTTCTTGCCAAGATTGTTCTGCTGTAGCTTAGTCCTCTTCTCACGGTTGGAGGGCTTGAATTCGTGTACTGTTGTACAATGTAATGGTAATATTTTTGGACCGCTTGCCACAAGCCCTACTTAGATAATCAATTTTTAAACAAGTTTTTTAAAAAATGTTTGGTCAGCTACGAAAATGTTTAAAATTCCAGGCAGTTCTCAATGTCACCACTAGATGCCGATGTACCGAGATGCAATTACCTCTACGGCCCTAGATGCAGAAGTCGCTTGAATCACAAGTGTGAAATACTCCTCAGGAATCACACATAGAGAATTGCAACTTGATTTCGGCGAGATACAAAGAGTACGTTATTTTCGCCCGAGGCTGCTGCTGACTCTGAATCAGTGTTAAAATTTCACGGTAAATGCCTGGGGGTAAGGATTGGGGTTTGCATTTTAGATCTGTTGTCGGGAGTTCACCTGGAGCAGCTTAACAGCCTTTGACTTGAGTAGGCTCTGATCACAGGACAAGTGCCATGTAAACTGTGATCTCACCCACTAAACTGATGTATGGTTCAGTGCACAGCTCCCCCGCAGTTAATTTCACAGCATAGACCTTTTGTACATGTATGGACATTTTATTATTGTATATATACTTTTCCTCTGGCTATTCTCTATGTATTTTATGAACCGTCTCATAACTCACACCGAGTGGTCGTCAGTTAATGTGAAATGTTTTCATACTTCATCGTGAAGTGAGTACTCTGTCAGTTACATGATGTGATCCTCTGTCTTTTGATTTTCATTCAATATGATATTCTAACTTTCTGTGTTTATTACTGCGGTACCAAAGAGTGGTATTTATATGACCTTAAATTACAAACTACATAACAGAATCCACAACATAGACCAGCACAGAACACAAAGTAGCCTTTTGTCATCAATTTTATTAGTTTCTCTAGTATTGTTTTCATACAATGAAAATGAACAAATTTAATATGCACACAACGACAGCAGAAAATACAGAAATAAAAATAAACAAAATAAAAACACATCTAGTCTGATGTGTTTCAAATCTGGCTCATTTTTTCCTCCTTCAATACTGATGTGCGTAATACTTTTGGCTTCAGATTAACCATACAGTAATATCTGTTATATAAGCAGTTTATTTTATTGTGTGCTGAGTTTTTAGTTTTTGAGTTTTGAGTCTGAGTTTTAGTTTTTCAGGAAAATATCAAGTGTAGGTTTGTGCTTTACTGACTTTAGTTCAGTTGTGAACTTCAGTTGATAGGGAGTTTGTGAGAGTTTGTTAGCCACAAATCCAAACAATACTGTACAATGAAAACCTTTTCCTGTTTTCCATGAAATAGATGTCTTTGTATAAAATATATTACCAGCAGTGTGCTGTAGATCCCCATGCATTAATTAGGTATTGCCTGGATGTATGACATTCCTTATACGAACCTGTGTGAGGAAAATATATAGCTGTCTTTTCTCTTTACAGTAAAATAACACATCTCAATAAAGTCTCATCTTGTCCTTCTAGTTTGAAAATTCTAAAATGTAGAATAATTATTATATATTAATTAAAGATATGTACTATTTATATAACTATTAATAATTATTAATAGTTATATAAATAGTACATATATTCTTTTTTCTGATTTCTTTCTCAGTGTCTCTTTTAAAATGACCCTTTTAGCCAACTCAAGCAGAAAATGCATATGTACAGATACACCAGAAATACAAATATGTATATTGCTTTGCTTTAGAAGAAACTGTCATATGATTAAATCAAGAAGAAACTGATCAAATATGAAATCATGCTGGATACAGCTTTTAAAATAATCACAAGTAAATACGTTTACCTATTTACATTTACCCAACTTTAATTTTACTGACTGGGGAAGAGTAGCGTCGTAGTGTGCACCATTATCCACTAGGAGGCACTGTTATAAAGAACGCCAAACGAATTATTGTGCCTTTTGTCAGAGAGGCGTGGAGTGGCACAATAACGTTAATGTGATATCTACGATTTTATCATCGGCATAAATCCCCCTCGTTCAATCATTCTTGTACCCTGTCTGCCTTCCCCTCCTCTACAGTCTAATGAACATTGTCAAGAAGATGTAAATATCATTTGCTTACAAACATTCAGTCAAGTGACAACCTCTGAGTCTGTTTTTAAAAATTGTTTTAGAATTCAAGTAAAAATCAACTGTTTTGTGGCAGGAAAATGACAAGTATTTTTCATCAGAAAAAAAAACCTGTGCTTCCCTTAATCACTGAGTCGATTTCAGACTCAAGTCAGACTGTATAAAGTTCGCCTATATAAAAAAATATGGAATGTATTCTTAAGACCTTGGGGAAGGACTTTGCTCAAAAGATGCACAAAAGGTAGTCCTGCAAGCGCAGTCCCATATGGGCCAGTATTCCTACAGAGATGTGCTGTGTTGTAGGAGGGGATGTTCAGCCTCACATGTGCACAACATGCGGGGTCTCGGGGGCAGAAAATGGACCCCACCCCCGACCACACACACACACACACACACACGCACAGAAATATTCATTCTAAGTCCAAGCACATGTACATAAGAGTATACTGCACTCTAAAATCAGGCCAAAATCACGTTGTATATGGTATATCACCCGCTGAAAACAGTGCATGAATACTGCAGATCAGACAGCGTGGTGCTGAACATGTGTAAGGGATTGGGATGAGAAATATGAGCAGATAAGTAAGATGAGGAGGTGCTGCTGAAGCTGGTCCATGCACTAGTGGATGATAGGGCGGGCACATGTGTGTTTGCATGCTTGTGTAAGTGACTGTGTGTGCCTATGCACATGTGTGTTTGACAGAACGAGAGTGAGTCCGACAGAAAGGGACCGGATATGAGAGAAAAACAGTGAGAGAGACTGAAAGATTCAGGGGACAGAGGGATGAAGGAGAGTATAATGCCGCTGAAGGATTAGGAGATTAGATTAAGAGATTAGAAGGAAATTAAAAGCGTGAGCTAAAACATGTGTATGTGTATATGTGTTTGCTGTGAGTAACATTTATCTCTTACCCAAAGAACTGATGCCAAAAGCACTCAGAGAATATGCACAATGTATCTGATAGGAACCAACCGTAAAAGTCACAACTGTGGGTCCTAGTCTGGGCTGGGCACTAATGACATTTGAGAGAAGTAAAGCCTGTCTGTATGGAACTCCTCCATCACATTCCTGACTGCACCAGTGCCACCCCAGCCAATATGTGTCACTCCCTGGAATGTTGTAACAACGCTAATGCAACGTAGCAGTGTCGCTGGTACGAGAGCATAGCACTATGGTTGTGTAATTCACCGTGAACGCCATCGAGGAAAGATGACACACTCTCACTGCTGTAACACTACAACAACAATACAGAGCTGGCGTTCACCGCAGAGATAGGCCACAGCACCAACGCTTCACCATGGTAACGGTTTCCATGGAAACAACCCAAGGAGGCCCATGTAATTAGCACAGTAAACCCTGATCCAGCACCGATGGATTGAGGCTGATAAAAACAGATGCTGTAGGAAGGCTTGTATGCAATTCTTCCTCACAAATATCAATATGGACATGATTATGACTACATAAACAGTAAGCAAAACCTTCTCTGCATTTCCTCATTATCTCAAGCCGATTTCTCACTGTGTTCAATCAAATTCACTTAGATCAATACAGAATATCATGACATATCCCACACATGCATATAATGCACATATTAAACAGGTCAAGGTTCTGCTGCCAATATGTCCTCTGTATGAACCCCTGAAATGTATGAAATGTCTGTAGAAATAAATACATACATGAACACATGCTCTGTGGGAATGAGTCAGTGCAGTTTCTGAACGTGCCTGTGTACAGGAAAAGGAAATATGCACATTACAGATCCGTAGTACAGAAATATGTTCTTTTGGACATATTATTGGGATTTGACAGTGTGAGGTGGTGGATGGCGGGTGAGGGATGTATCAGGTTGTAGGTGGCAGTAATGTGCTGAGTGTAGGAGTTATTTAAGTCCCAGTTACTGTGACTACATATCACATTGAACTGATACACACAGAACATTCATAAACCACAATCTATTCAAATTTCCAGTTTGGCTCTCAAGTGAAGGGCGC
>NC_050585.1:20898851-20961351 GCF_013368585.1 Megalops cyprinoides | reverse complement strand
GAGGGAGAGGAAGAGTGGAAAGAATAAGTGGGGAGAGGGGATAGAAATTAGGAAAGGGTAAGTGGGACAGACAGAATGAGAAAGGGAAGGAGAGAGACTAAGCTTTAAGAAACACAAAAGCATATAAATTCCAGTAAAAGGATACTCGTGATAATGCATAACCAAAATACAGATACCGCACCAAAACATGTACCTTTTCCTTTAAGTAACAAATGGCCACCTTGTTTAACAGCTTCCAGAGATATCTTGTTTGAGGGAGCGAGAGAGGAATGGAATGTTGAGCTGTAGTCTGGTGCCTTTTCCACAGAGACCCCACCCACTCTGTTTCTCCTCCCAGTTTGAGCTTGATTGATGGCATGGCTCTGCCTCTGTGTGCCGGGTTAGCAGTAGCAGTTGAAATGGATTTGAAAATGGAATGAATTTGTACCTATTACCAGACAGCTCTCTCTCCCTCTGTTCTGCTCACCTTCCATAGCATTGGCTTCTCCCTTCCCCCGCTTATCCCAGGACACTTAAAAAATGTGAGGTGGTTATAAGGAGGTGATATATCCCACTGCTTATAAGGAGCTGAGCCTGTGTGCTTGAAAGATATCTTAGGACAACCACCTGCGCCTACTGAAATCCGTACCTACGCAGGGCTTTTCGAAAAGGTTTCTTTGTATGTCACCCCCCCCCTTGTTTGTTTTCTACACACCTTACGTGCCTCATGTCTGGTGAAGGGAGACGCAGGTGATGTGTTGAGACCGGAGGCCTGAGCTGAAAGGCAGGGTGTATAATGCGACGTGGCGTGTGGGTGCGCGCCTGCGAGAGCGCGGCTCCAGGTGGCTCTGCAGCCCGTTCCGTGCGGCGTGTTTTCCCGCCTGTGTGTGGCGGCTGCTGGAGGTGGTGCGTTGCGTATATTTATGAGCGAAGAACTCGGTTGACTCGGCGGCTGTCTAGAGGTGTGAACACATTGCTGCTTTTGTGTTAGGTTGAATGCGTGTGAATGCGTGTGGTTGGTGGACTTGTGAAGGAGAACGTTCGATTTAAAGGAGCCCCTCTTTGTTCCTGCAATTAATGATACTCAGGTGGAAAGTGTGCTCCTTCCATCCTCCCCCCTTTATTTATTAGAAAAGAAAAAAAAAAAAAGCCATGGGCTCCCTGGGCTCCCCAACATCCACAAACACATGCACGCCTTGTTTCAAGTTAGTTATTCAAAAGAGAAAAATGATATAATGATATAAGTAATCTTGCAGTTTTGCCTGTGAGCCATATGGAAGGGGAGGGGGGTGCTTCATTTTGTAGCCTCCCCGTTCTCTGCTTCTTAATGTCTTCTATCAAGTTTTCTATATTCGGATAAGAAATAACTGGAGGCACTTTTCCACTTGCCCTGTGAATTGCTAATGACAAGCGCAGCAAGACGCATGCACACTTTGCTGAAGCAGTTCATACAGTGTTTTTTATTTTGGGTTCATCTGCAGTCAAGCTCATGTTGCTGGTTGGCCGTGTGTATGCGTTTCCCTCTGTGTGTGTGTGTGTGTGTACGCCTGCACACGCACACTGGTTTTCGTTCCAGCTTCTTTTGGTAATTACTTGATTAGTCTAGACGCTTGCTCTCTTTGGCTTTTCTCTTACTGTGGTTATGAATGATGGATGGGAGCTGAAAGCTGAAGTCTGTCCTGTACTCATGCGCTGTTTTTTGCTGCAGCGCCTTTTGCCTCAGCATTAAGCATAATTGGCTAATGAATGAACTGGACCCATTAATCCAGGAGGCCTTGGTTTACAGGGAAGCCAGTATACTAGACACTGTGCCACCTGAATTTCAGCACCCCTGATCCCTTGGGACGTCCTCATTACTGTCTGGTTTTTAGGGGTGCGGTGAAAGCGAGGTGCAGTCTCACAGGATTCTGGGCTTCTTCTCAGTGCTGTCTTGGGATGGCTAAACAGATCAGTGTACCCAGGTAGACAATGGACTTTGGCTGGAGTCATGTAGGGGCCCCGGCAGCCCAAAGCAGAAAGAGGTTCTGTTCAGTCAGTGGCCGCTTGCTCTCATTATGGTTGCTTGTGCCTTGGTTCTGGGTGTGGAGAGCCCTGCACTGCTGTGTAGAGTCTGGTTGACTTATTTTTAGATGTTCTCTGGTATTTGATACGCTTTTGGATTGAGATGAGAATGGGATATCTACGGAGTTCAGCCCTGCATGCCTTGTTAAATGTACTCTTCATTACTTGCAGTATGTTTTTTTTTTTTTTTTAAAGAGAGAGCTCTCTGTGCAGAATTTCTCTGGTATAGTGTAGTTTTCCTGGCTGCGCAAACCCCATATTTTGCTTCCATTAGTGCAATAGGCTGGATGACACTGTCAATGATAGACTGAACTCTAATCGGAATATTTTACAGAATCGTCTTTCGACTGCATAGAAAGCTCTGTGGGCTTGCTCTTTTAATGCATTGACTGTCGTTGTGCCAAAACTCCCTGGTGTATTGAATTTTTTTTTTAGCTCGATGAAATTGTAACAATTGTATGGTGTCGAGTAATTTTCGCTAGAAAACAGCAATATCTGATTTTGTGGGATCTGGGCTCATTTCGGGGAAGATCGTAATCTTTGTCTATCTTGAAAAGTGCTGCCAGGGCCCAGTTCTGGCAGTGTTGCTCCGGCAGAGCCAGGGTCTGCTGTAAGCCCTGTTCAGAGAGGATGAGAGCTGGCTAAGGACGTTTGCACAGAATAGCTGTATTGGTTTTGTGGAGTTCAGAATGAGGTGAGGATCTGAAGATGACAGGTGCTCCAGTGATGCCCCCAACATGTTAAAATACTGAACTATGTGGGGGTCGGGCTGCGGCCCTGTCTCACTTCAACCCCTTTGTGAGGTTTTTTTGCAAGGCGTTTAGTCTGAGCATCATATTAGTGTGTGTGTGCACATTTTGAAGAAAATTATGTTGATGTCATGATCAAACGGAATGCTTGGTAGACGTCAGTGTAAAATCTTTACCTTCGTTGATTTGGTTAATGTGTTAAGAATGTATTGTAAGTAGATGTTTTGTAAGAATCTGACTTTTTTACTTGAGACGCCATGCAAATTGAGGATAAAAGCGCCTGGTTCCAGATGTCAGTGAAGCAGCTGTTTGTAGAGCCAGGTTGAATAATTTAAGAAGTTTTGCAGTTCAGAGCTGCTGTGTTTAAGCATTTCTTTTCCGACACTGTCAGGTCCAGTTGCTTTTCAGAGTTTGAGGTTTTCTTTTTTAAGCTGTGTTCAGGATAATTGGGCTGTCCAGGGGGTTTTGATTGTTCTCAGTTGTTGATTCAAGTGCTCTGTTTCTCTTGGATTTTGACGCCTTTTGTGGGTGTTGGTAGTAGCAGGGGATCCTGTGTATAGGTTTTTATAAAGCAGTTGTTCCCTAGATTTCTCTATTTTGGATGGGTAATTCATGAGTTGCTTTGATTCTGTTTTTTTCACAGAACTGAATGATGTAACTTTCAGTTTGTAGTTAGATTTTGAATTTTGGAATTGTGCAGATTGTGTATTGTGGCTTTTTTTTTTTTTTTTTAATGTACGTGATTCACAATGCTGGAGGCCTAAACCAGTGTGTTGTCATTGATGTGCACTGTGGTGACATTTTTATTTGTCTTTTTTAAAATAAAATCTCCTGCTTTTGTGTGCTTCAGCCTGTTTTTTGAAGTTTTAGCTTTTTATAATCTAATTCTGTCTCCCTTTCTCATTTTCCTGCTCTCCTTCCTTTTCCCTCTCCCTCCCTCCCTCCCTCCCTCCCCTCTCTCTCTCTCTCTCTCTCTCTCTCTCTCTCTCTCTCTCTCTCTCTACCTCCTTCCTTCTGTCTCTCTCTCTCTCTCTCCCTCCCTCCTTCTCTCTCTCCCTCTCTCTCCCTCCCTCCTTCTCTCTCTCTCCCTCTCTCTACCTCCCTCCTTCTCTCTCTCTCTCCCTCCCTCTCCCTCTCTCTCCCTCTTAGTGTGGACCTGGTGCATGCCCAGCTGCATGTGTGTGAGGGGCGGAGCCTGTCGGAGCTGGGGCTAAAGCAAGACAAGATCCGCATCAATGGCTGTGCCATCCAGTGCCGCGTCACCACCGAGGACCCCTCCCGCGGCTTCCAGCCCGACACGGGCCGTCTAGAGGTACATCCATTACATTACATTACATTCATTCATTTGGCAAACGCTTTTATCCAAAATGACTTACAAATGAGCCAGAGTACAATACCCAGTGCAGACTGCTTTCCATCAGGGCCATCTTGGCTTTCCGCCACCCGCCTTCCCCAGACCTGTGCATTTAAACGTTGGAACAGCTTTGTGTAAAACCCTCTCCTGAGAGCCTCCGCTTCCTCTCAGTGCACAGTTTTAAGTGCTGATGCGTTTGTGAAGTGACCCTGTGCCTCCCCCTTGTGAGACGTTCAGGAGTTCAGGAGCTTCTGAATGTTGAAGTGTGGGATCACTAATGTGAGGGTGTGTATTCATGACAGCACCTTGGGCACGTTCATTATGACATCATCTGTATGGGACAGAACAGTGGGGGGCCTAAGGGTCTAGCACTCACTTCCAGGCGTTTAACCGATTCCCACTTTTGTCAGTCTAGCTATCCTCTGTCTCCCTCAACAGGAACATCTGAAAACAGTTGGCCCCGTCAAAGACCTAAAAACTCATCAATAAGTGAGCAGACGTGTCTCCCGAACACGCGGCTTTGATGAATAACTCAGGCACTCGAGTATGCTTTGGGGGTCAGAGAGTTCAGGAGGCAGGCACACCGTCAAAAGCGAGAGCGCGAGAGAGAAAAAAAAAATAAACTTTCAAACCCCTAAAGCTTCAGAGCAGCACTCCCCACCAGTGGAATTGAGAGGATCTCTGAATTAGAAGTGGGATGGGGAGAGAGAGAGAGAGAGAGAGAGAGAGAACCCCTGCAGCACAAGAGTCCAGCTGAGAGATGGATGCAGGGAGGGAGGGAGAGGTATTAATGTGTACAGCAGGTGCATGGATGGATTGTCTCTTGCGCTGGAGTGTGGGGCGGGTGGGAGCTGCAGAGTTAGAATTCCCATTACTTCTGTGCGAGAGGCAGGCGAGGCGGAGGCAGCGGCGCTCTGGTGTGATTGATGGGTGGAGTGATGAGCGGAGTGATGGGCACGCTGATGCGTTAGATGTGCTGATAGGTAGAACAACAGTCGGGAGAGTGTAGAGGTGCGGATGAGACGCGGCGCGCCTCTCGCTGTCTGCCTGTCACGGGCTGAGAGTCCCGAACGGCGCGGGCGAGGTGAGACCGATCTCTCTCCCTCTCTCTCTGAGCGCGTGAGTGCCGGGGGGTGGGCGGGGGTCGCTCGCACAAACCCCCGTGTCTGTCTGTGAGGCTCCGCTTTGGTGTTCTCTTCTCAGTCGTCATCTGCACGTCTGTGACGTGTTTGGGGGGGGAGAGATGTGGAGGGAAAGAGGCAGGCATGTGACACTGCAGCTGTTTCGCTGCTCCTTCCCCCACCCCCTCCTCCCTTTTGTTCTCAACTTTGGTGAGATTTTATGTTTTTACTTTTTCTAAAGAAGACAAACTGCTGCTGCTTGAAGTCAGGCTCACTCCTGAAACTCAGTAAGGAGTCACTGAAAAAAAGAGATCAGAGCGATGGAGAAGACAGGACTATTACTGTGTGAAGGTGTAAAGTTGCAGGGGTCTTCTAAAAATGGAAACCCTTTCTGACTTCAGTTATTGTAGCAGGAGAGGTGGAAGGGATGGAGGTGAGGTAAAGAGGGGTAGTGGCGGAGGTGTGGGGCGTTACATGGGAGCACAAGATGGCCGTGTGGAGAGGTGCAGGTGGGGGGGTTCGAGACCATGCTGGTTTGGTCGGTCAACAGTGTGTTGTTGCACGAAGTGCTTTGCCAGGGATTGCGGGTCGGCCAAATTATCGGCCCTGGGAACAATGAGGTTGCAGACTTGTCCAAATTTTTACATCACCTTGAATGATGCTGTCTGCAAAGCAGAATAAATGGGTTTTATTGTGATGTTATTTGCCCGGCGTAATAGACTGGAGCCAGCTGTTTCCTATTGTGATTATAATGGTAATAATCGTTGCCCGCATCGCCGTCACGCTAACAGGAATAATCAACGTGATGAATTCGCCGAAGATGGATGCTGGTCTCTCGAACGCGAATCTATTTACAGCTGATCAGCCACGGCGAGCGACAGAGAGCGGGAGAGAGAGGAGCAGGTTGTGCCGGCTTGCTTAGGCCCTCATGATGAACAGAGAATGATGGGGTGGCAGAGATACAGAGCGAGAGATAAACGGTGACGGAGAGAATGAGATGAGCTGGAGCAGGAGGAGGAGAAGAGCAGGGGGTAGATGGATGGAGTGAGGGAGATAATGGAGAGCGGGAATGAGAGAAAGGAGGCAGGGAGATTACTCACTGTCGTGGTGCAGAGCCACTGTCACGCCTCGCTCAGGAAAGGTCAGAGGTCATTGACAGCATAGCCGCAGAGTTGAGCAGGGTGCAGGGTGCTGGACTTTGCTCCAGAGAAGTGCCTGCGGGGTTACCCTGCCTGAGCAGACGAATTTACATGAAATGCTCCTGCAAAATATCCAGCCCAGCCATTCACTTGTGCTCATAACAATGAAAGTCTCTACTTGGCAAATAAAAGCTTTTCATTTTGTTGTTATTTGCTGTTTTGTGCAGAGCAGGTCCACAGCCTGAGACCGACAGAGAGAGCAGTGGAGGGCTGTGTTAACTGGAACGTTTTGTGAGGGAGGTTTGTGTAGCACAGACACCTGATCTGAGACCAGTGTCCCCAGTTTCCCCTCTCTTGTCCACTCACCTGGAATATCTCTCCTCTGTTCTCCTCTTTGCTGATCTGAGGCCTGTCTCTGTCGGTTATCCCCTCTGCCCGTCTGAGACCTGTCTCTGAATTCTCCTCTCGGCTTATAATGAGAGCTGTCTGTTGTTTATCCTCTCTTCTGACCTGTCTCTGTGGGTACTCTGTGTATCCTGTCTACAATCCACCTCTGTCACACAGACCGGGGTCAGTGAGTGAACTGACAAATATTGAATGAAAATGTGATATCTCTGAAGCCATTTTGATGGATGAGGGAGTGTTGCATAGAGAAGGGAGATCAGGATGAGTCCTCATGTCTTCAGTTGCTTGTCCCTAGTGATACACACATGTCTGACAACACAATGAAATCACACTTTTGCACAACCTCCATGCACCATATAGAAACAGAATTTCTTCACAAAAACTAGCTCAGCCAGTTCTGGCTCCTTCCCAGATCATTGCTTTTTTTCAGAATTCAAATTACACCTTAGGAATGATTTTTTTTTTAAAATAATTTGTCAGCATGAGTGGAACACGGAGTCCTTAACCCCCAATGGCAGGCTTTTGAAATGATGATTGAACTCCTCCACCGCATTCATCCAGAATTCAGAGGGATTTTTGCTTTGCTGATTGGCTCTTTGAATCTTATCCTTGGAATTTTAATGGCAGGTATTTATGTTGGATTGATCGACAGCTTCTGTCAGTGTTTGGGTTCCAGCTAAAGTTACCGAACCAGAACATCACATGTAAGGCAAGAAGGGACCTATGCCTAAATGTCAGTATAAAGTGCTGATATGCACCTCGTGAAGGCTTAGCAGTCGTGCCCTCGACGATGCAGCCAAACCTTACAGCCAGCCGGAGCTTCTTCTCAGAGCAAATGGAGATGTATGAAACCCTGTCAAAAATGGCTGCTTGTTTTCCCTGCAGAAATCTCTTTGATCCCTTAAAGACCTCCAGAATCATGTGCAAGGAAAGAAGTGTCTTGTTAGTGTGTGAGTGTGGATTTATGCTGTTCAGAAGGGGCCATTGTGTCCACTGTGTGTGTGTGCGTGATGTGTGTTTGTGAGAGAGAGACTACAAGTGAGTGCATGTCCTCATAGACCCAGTAATTTGTGATGGTGGGGTGAATTGGGGATATGTCTGCTTTAATAGCGCAATAACATGTTCGGAAACTCTGTTCAGTCCCAACAAAAATAGGGTGAACAAGGAGGGGAGTGTGGGGGTGCCGGCGGAATGCCAGTGACAATACGACAATATTAATTGCCGTTTAGGTTCAGTACGGCCGCCGGCGCTCATGCTGTGTCAGAAGTCGTGTCATTTTTGCCCTTTAATAATTGATTCACTTGTCCCCTTTCATTTCTGCGGAGATCAGCAGTCTCTGATGCGGGGGTGTTGAAATGAAAAGGGAAAATGGGAAGAAGGGCTTTTATATATATATATATAAATGCTTTTGTGTTTTTGTGTTGCTGTGATGTGTTGCCCTGTCCTCCCCCTCCTCATTGTTAGTGCCAGCCTGTCAGAGGAGGACGGCGAGGCAGGAGGGAGGGATGTGTGGAAGCGGGGAGACGGTTGGGTTGGTACGGAACAAAAACAGGCATTAAAACAAAGCATTGTGCCGTAAAGAGAAAAGCAATTTTAGGACAGTAAGCTGTAAAAGATATTCCCCGCGCGTGCCGGCGACTTGCCGAGCGTACGCCGGAGTTGTTCCTGTCTGGGGGGCCTTAAGAGGGGCCATCACTTCTCACACTCTTCTCACAGAGTACCTCGCTGGCGGGGGGGGGGGGCGGGGGCGGCAGCGTTGGGGGGTGCACGGTGGCCAACAAACCGCCCCTCCACCCCACGTTCACCCTGCCCTGAACACCCCCCCTCCGGCGTAGCCCAAAGTGCGTGGAGTCTGGTTTGAGCTACGCCTGTGCCCTCGTGGTGTGGATTCCCCATGTGCGGCCCCGCAGTCATCAGCTGATTAATTGCCTCATGCCTATTTGCAAACTTTCATAAAAGCGATTTAGCCGGCTCCCCCTTTCAACGCGGGCTTTAATCAAGCGGCCGTATTAATGGCCGAATACGCAATTACTGCACTTCATAACTCTTCTCCGCCCGATACCTTTATCTGGACTGTTGTAATTTGTGTTCTGAATGAATGAAATATGCATTCAGCTGCCATGGCTAAGCACATTCGTTTGTTAGATGAATGCATCAATATATATAATTCATGCTCTGCTGAATACATTAGTTTGTGTTGCGGTGACATCTCATGCAATTCAATGATACAGTTGTATTGCTTACACAGGTGGTAATCTGGCAGCATAATTAACGGTAAAGGGCAGCTGATTGTTGGTGATGAAACATGTATGAGAGTGTGAAAAGAACATTTAAAGACCAACGGGACCGCTAGAAAGAGCTCAGTCCTGACTAATTGAAAGAGGAAAGTTGCGCGATTCTTGGCAGTCGGCACTTGGGTGCACTTCAACACGTTTCCCTGTATGCCTAAATACGGGTGTAAGCCCTGAGCATCATCTGGCTCTCCTAGCAAAACAGTACATTCTGTCTTAGGTCTTAGATCTTATGATATGGCTGGGTTGAAAGATGTACTGAATAGACTTTTAAGTGCAACTTTTAGGATTTTTTTTTCTGGGGTGTCAGTCAGTTCCTAAGGATACTCTTAGTCTTTCCTGATACTGGCTTTTGTTTGAGGAGGTAACTCAGGGTCCTGATTTTCTGCCGTTATTAGAGGTCCTGTGGCAGTTAACCCCTTTGCACTGGTCAGATTTCTAAACTGTGTCTGGCCACCTCATCACCCCGCTCCTACTGTGAAAGAGAAATGAGCTGTCAAGTGACCTCCCTGCTTAAATGAAGGTTAAATTAAATAAAACACGGGCCCTGGTTCTGTTGTTCTCTCAAGATCAGGCCATCCATCTCTCCTCCTTGCCAAGTTTCTCTACAGCTTTCAGAGAGTCTTCATTCTGTCTCCATTGCCATAGGCTGTTTAATATTCACTGGCCTTTTTAGGAAATGAGCCCAAATAATGAGCAAATCATTCCTTTTGGTGTGAAAATGCAAATTCAGTTTCATTTTCTGACATCTCTGTCCCCTCTTACCCTAACGTCTCTCCCTCCCTTTCTGCATTTGGTATGTGAAGTAATTGTGGTAGCAAATTAGCCCGCTCTCGGAAACAAGCTATTTTTCTTTCATCTACAATGCGAAAACAAGTGCTCTCCTTCCCTCTCTTAATTAGTTATTTGCAAGACTTTGTGTGTGTGTGTGTGTGTGTGAGAGAGAGAGAATGGATGTGTATAGATATGTGTGTGTTGTTAAACAGATGTTTATGGATGTCTGTGTGCGTTTGACTACACTTTCATGTGTGTTTGCTAGTTTGTGCGTGCGTGTGGATGTGTGTGCGAGTGTGTGTGGATGTGTGTGCATGAGCATGACAGTGCACGTGTGTGTGTGTGTGTGTGTGAATGTGTGGGTGTGCACGCAAGTGTGTGTGTTTTTTTCTTGCTGAAAACCGTTTTGCCGGCCGCCATGGTATGCAGGCTAATGATGTGCCTTCAGGAGGTGCGTTCCCAGCAACCATCAGACCATTAACGGCACATGCAGATGTAGAGCAATCTTCTAGCAGAAAAGGCACTCCTCCCTCCCTCCCTCCCTCCCAAAATTGGGTTCGTCTTTACTTTTTTGTATTTAAATGAGTCACATTTCTTCCCATCCTCCCCCCCCCTCTCTCTCTCTCATGTTCAGGAGTCCCTCCATGCTCAATACAGAAAACTCTTAATTGACTGTTCTGTTCTTAATGAAATTCAGTCTGCCGCAGATCTGTTTGGGGGCTGATGAAATCTCTCCCCTTCCACTCCTCATTTTACAGTCCATTATTGAACCCTCTGCCCCTCCACATCTCTCCTCATCTCTCTCTCTCTCTCTCTCTCTCTCTCTCTCTCTCTCTCTCTCTCTCTCTCTCTCTCTCCCCCCAGCCCTCCCTTTTTCATCCCTCTGTTCTCTCCCTCTTCACTGCTCCTGTACTCTCCGCTCTTGTTGTTATGTGTTAGCGGTTTCTCAGTTTGTTTTCCACTCCTGAAATAAATGTTCTTATTTTAACACCTCTTCCTTCTCTCCCGCTTATCCCCCTCTCTCTCTCCCACCCACCCAATCTCGCTTGTCTTTTTCTCTGACCCATTTATTTTAAACACGAGTTTCTCTACTCTCAGTGCTGTTCTTTTCTCAGTCTCCCTGATGTCCTCTCCTGTCTTGCATAGTCTTAGTGTGTCCTCCTACCCACTCTCCTGTCAGTGTAGTCTCTCCTCCCTCGGTATGAGCCCGTCTCAGTGTACTCCCTCCCGTCTCAGTGTAGTCTCTCCTGTCTCAATGTAGTCTCTCTCTCTTGTCCTCTCCCCTGTCTCAATGTAGTCTCTCCTGTCTCAGTGTAATCTCTCTCCTGTCCTCTTCTGTCTCAGTGTAGTCTTTCCCCTCAGTATGTGCTTGTGTCTGTTTCACTTTCCCATGTAATCAAATACCTCTGGCTTTCGTGTCCTCTCTGTCCCTCTGTTTAGCTGTCTCCTGCTCTGGGTCCTCTCCCTCCTTTCTGCAGCCCTGTCTCCTACTCTGGCTCCGCCCCCTGGGGTAGTGTGATCTAATGGAGGAGTCCTTTTTAAAACTGCCTGCATGGGCCCACCTCTGTCCTCAGTCTCGACACCCTCAGATGTGAATCGAAGATTCTGCCTCTCCACCCTCCCCTCCCCCCTCATTTGTGCTCGTATCCATGGTAATATAATCTAATTAAGGGTGATATTTGCAGTGCTGCCCAAGTCTAACGGGTGCTTTTTCACTGACTCATTAATTTCTCAGCGCTCTGCAAACACTCAGCTTTATTCAGGAGTTAGTGGAGCACATTTCCCATGCGTGTGTATACACGTGTGTGTGGCTACACGTGTGGGAGGCTATGCCATACATGTATGTGTGTTTTGTGACAGAAGCTTTTTATTTATATTGTGACTGGGTAAAGCATCATAATGTAGTCATACCGCCAGTGACAGCTCTCCAAGGAGGTGTCCGATGAATAAACCTCCCTCTGTTGCTCTCTATCGCGCTCTCTCTTGCTCCCTCTCTCCCGCAGATCCTCTCCATTTTCCCTTTTCCTCTCCTTCCTGCTCTCTCTGTCCTTATCTTCCCCTGCTAGAGGAATAAGGCAGGCCCCCAAGTGTTCTGTGAGTGGGGCTGTTATCAGGACGCCACTGGCATAGCTGCCGCCAGTCATTCCAAAGTAACACATTCGTATGGGAAGAAAAAAAGAAAGGGTGTCTGGAGGGAAAGGAGTGAACAGGGGGAGAGGTGTGTTCCGAAGCCACTAATTACTGTATTTCTATGACACGGTATCCATTTGTATTACCTCAGAGCGTTTCAGGTAAAATGCCTTGCCCAAGAGTGAAAGAGGACTGCCACACATGGGATCTGACCCCAAAACCACCTGGTTTCAATCCCGGCTCACCCGGCTGTGCTGCACTGCGGTGCCGGAGAGCTTCATCACTAAAGCAGAGGATTAGTTATACTGCACGGACGGAGGAGGGGAAATGAATAGAAAGGGAGCCAAAAGTTTTGGGGAGCGGGTGGTGGTTGATGGTTGGTCGCACAGGCCTGGAACACCCGACTGCAGTGTAGCGCAGCTCTGTTGGTGTGATAGTGTAAGCCCGTGTAGTCCTATTAACAAAACGGGGGTGAAATTGGACTTGAAACGCACAACGGAAATCTTAAGCCCACTGAAAAAGGCCCTGCTTAAATCCCTTAATGCTGTATTTGAGCCCGGATCCTTTCATCAGCTGTAATTCGGCGCAATGCTTCAGCGCCCAGCCCTCCTCCATTAGGAGAGCGTAGAATCCTTATTGTATTACAGCCATCAGCATCATTCAGTCCCTTTAGAGCTGCTCGGAGGCTCCTTCGCCTGCTTCCCCTGGGAAAGTGTGTGGTTGGACAGCATGCGGTGCTGGGCCATTTTGTGCAAGCTGTGATGGTGGCTGAGATGCTACTCTTTGGCTGGACACGCCGGGCACACACACACACACACACACACACAAGCCCAACTACTTTCAACTCTGCAGAAAGCATACATATTTTCTGGGAAATGCAGGCTGCAGTTGAATGTACACATGAAGTGAAAGCAGGCAAGCTGCTGATCTCTCTCGGCCTCCAGAGCACGGCGCCCGGTGACTTCTAAACGGTGCCGTGGTGTCCGGCCTGGCCCCGCAGAGTGCGTGGCGCGTTAGCGCTGATCATGCGGAGGCTGACCTTAGTGCTGCCGGTGAAGCCCCTGGGCTGCCGTGTTGCAGTGAAGTCTCTGACCTCAGGTCAGCCGCCGTGCCCGCTGCAGCCGCTGCGGGTTGTCGTGTTTGCTCCCTCCTGGGGCTCGGCGCTCTGGATGTGTCTCGGGTCGCAGTTGTTTCCGGCTGCTGTGTGGGCTCAGTCGAACACTGGATAAACCTGTCACGCACAGGAAATGCCGTGCCAGTCTGAGTCAAAGCCAAGGTGCGCAGGGGGGGGGGGCGGGGGCGGAAGGGAAGTTGGGGATGGAGGAGAGGGAGGGAGAAAGGGAGAGAGGGGAAGGAATGGAGGTCGGGCCTGAGTTAGAGGAGGAGGAGAGGGAGGGAGAAAGGGAGAGAGAAAGGGAGAGGAGCAGGGAGGGAGAGAGAGAGGGAGAGGAGCAGAGAGTGTGAGGAAGAGGGAGGGAGTGAGCGATGGAGAGGTGCATAGAGAGGAGTCAGTGATCAGAAGAATGGGGCATAATGCAGACTCTGCGGCCCATCTGTGAGGCTGTGAGAGGCTGAGGGGAAAAGAGGTGTCGTGACCTACTTTAGAGAGGCGGGATGGTGCAGTACGGGTAATGAGAGAAGGAGCACGGCGTGCTGCCATCTTGGATTGTCTGGTTGCTATAGTGACCGAGGATAGAGTGAAGTGTCTCGCTTGGATCTGTAACACACACACACACCGATGCGCGCACACTCTCTCTCCCTCTCCCCTGTGTGCCCTGTCTCGTCACGCCCTCCCAGGCCAGGAGATTTCACGTGTCGGACTGGCTGGTGACCGCACGTGGAGCAGATGAGGACGGGCGGGGGATGGATGACCCTGAGGTGTCAGTCACGGCTGTCTCTGCCTCTCTGCCTCGGCGTGAGACACGGGCGACGCCGCTAGTGAAAGGTTCCTCCGGCTCGCCCGCTGCCTGTAGCCTGAGGGCGCGGCCGGATGCGGAGCGACGCTCACGTGCGTCCCCAGGATTCGAACCCGCAGGCCCCTGGGCTGGAGAGGCGCGCTGCAGGCGTTGCTGTGCCGCGGGCAGACCCGCTGCGAGGGGAACGCTGTCGCAGCGTTGACGCAGTGTTGCGAGAGAGGCCTGCTGGGCCCGACCGCCCCCCCTTACCCTCCCTACAGAGCCACTGGAACACAGTGTATGACATTTTCAGGCTTTTCTGCCCCCCCTCAGCACGCTGCAGCTAAAGGTCTTAATTAGGAGGAACCGCTCTCCTGTGATCATCAGGAGTTTCGCGCTGCTCGTGGTACTGCCAGATTATGCTTGTAATAAGAGTCCCCCTTCGGTGCATTTTAATTGGAGCGATGGAAATGGGAACGCCATTGCTTAATCAAAGCTTCTGGTCCGTCCTCTTTATCTGCCTCATCTTCCCCAGTGGGGGTGTCCGCAGGGCACAGTGAGACCAGTGGGGGGGGTGGAATATGAGCCAGAGAGGAAGAGAGCGCGAGGGAGAGGGGATGACTGGCTGAGCCCTTTTTTGTTTCAGTTTGTCAGAGCCTTTTACACCCAGTTTAATTGCATCATGCGGTTGTGCGTTTGAAACCAAGGGAAGTTTATCTGATTTCACTGTCGCTGCGGCGCTGGTGGCCGGGGTTGGCCACGCCGGGCCCCCGCGCCGCTCTTTAAATCTTAATCGCAGCTGAAATGGAGCTCTCCGCCGCTGCCGGTTACAAACAACATTTAATTAAGGGTCAGTGGAGCGTGGCCGCAGAGTGGAGAGGGCTCGCGCCGGAACAAACTAAAGAGCATCTCGGCTCTCACAGGAGGCCGCTGTGGTTTTACCAACTTTATTAGCGCTCGCATCCCTCTCCTAAGGCCGGCGTTCCTCTCAGTACATCAGCCAAAATCTAATAGGGCTTTCAAGCCAGAATGGCTGAAGGCCCGTTTCGTTTGCTCCAGTTTGTTCTTTTTCCTCAGGCTTTGAAGGCTCTTTATCTTCAGGCTTTGAAGTCCTCTTTGTCCCTTTGTTTGTCCTACTCGTCTTTCACACAGATGACAGCGTCACCTGGGTTCCTTCAGTTTTAGTGCCTGTAGGTATTTATATATTACCCACAGGTGCATAAACACCGGTTGCCGTGGTTTCCAAACCACGCCCAGAGCAGCTGCCAGATGCTTTTTTTTCCACACGTCTGTCTTGGCTGTCACGTTCCATCTTGCACCTCGCGTGCACGTACTCTACACTTACGGAAGCCGCTCGCTGCTCTCGGTGTCGGGCCCTGGCCTACGTAGTCGCTAATCACCTGAGCTTCTGTTATCTGCCGTTTTCGATTCTGTTCGGGACCTGCTGTGAAGTACTGTTTGCTACTCTCTCAGTTATGCACATTATGGCCGCCGGGCAAGTTCCTCCCACGTTAATATCACAGATTAATCTTAGTCGTCTGACGTCCGGCATGTTTAGCAGGCAGTGTTCCGCGTGCGTGCGCAGTTCACTTAACTTGGAATTGGCCGCGTTTATAGTGTTTATCGGGTCTGTAAAATGCCTCTCTGCCCTAGGTCAAACACCACCTGCATTTGTCACGCTGGCCATTTATTGTGACAGCATGCGGCCGCTCTTCCATTTTGGCCATTTCCGAGGAGCGGTCTGTGGGTCTGCCAGCTGCTGCGCCCAGGCCATGCCCAAAATGGTGTCAGCTGCTGCTCTCTAAGCGTGTGCTCTTGACCGTAATTTCATCTCCATTCGGCTTGGAAGCTTCGCACTCGCCTTCAGCCTCTTGTTGAATTAATTATCTGACTGAATGCCCCAGATATTGTTGTAATTGTGACATTCACACCTTTTAATTAAGTCCTCCACACACACAGCCTTTGAAAAGACTGAGTAATTATAGCTGGAAGGAGACCCATTGTACTTGCAGCAAAGTTTCTGCTCCTCTCAGTGATGCGAGCATTTCCCCCGACCCCTCGAAGCTGGCGAATAAGCTCACGCTCTCTGCTGTTTCCACAGGCGAGCTCAGCTGAGCTATAAAAAGACAAAAACAAGCATCATTATGTCATTGACTCGGAGTTGCAGAAGACGTGTCTGCGTGATTTCAGCTCAAAGGCTCGGGCGTAAATTCAGCGAGACCCACAGAATGAAACGGCGGACGCCATTAGTAGGTGGCGAATCGTGTTCCCTCGATTTGCTGTTTTAATGCTCAGACGCCGTGCTGTTGGGCTCTCAGGAGTAGGTCAGCCTGAATCACTCGCTTTTTTTTTCTTCTTTTTTTCTTTCATCAAAGCTGTCACTGAGTCGAAAGCCTTTTGTCAGTGTAATTGCAGGTGCTATTGAACAGAATTTGTGTTGAGGTAGAAATCCTGTTGTTCGTTTGTCAGGGTTTCATGAAGGAGGGGTGGGGGTTGAGTGAGTGAGGGAGAGGGAAGAGAGAAAGAGGGAGAGAGAAACAGCTGAGGAAGGTTTCTCTAGAGCTGGAGAGGGTTTAAGGGTTGAGATAGAAGTATATATTTTGAATTTGGCGGGGGGGGGGGGACTTGTGTGAAGCACCCACATTCACCGCACATCAGCACATGTGTATGGGGAGGGATTTGTTTCAGAACGGGGGAGGGTTACATGGACACCTTGGGAATTTGGCCAGGACACTCACAAACCCCATGTTCTTTAAGTACCATGGTACTTAAATCAACTGCATTGAGTGAGGGCTTTGCCTTAATGCCTCATCCAACAGACAGCATCTGTCAGCACATTGTCCCCATTGCTCTACTAGATTTTTTTTGGTCATGATTGTGTGAGTATTTAAACAAATGCCAGCTGTTGGGTATTCTAATGGATGTTTTTTTCCATCATTTATCAGTGTGCTTGGGACTCTGCCCCCAGAAGCGGATTCAGGGGGCTGTGTATCTAACCCTAATGTTAACCCCTAACCCCTTGCATGAAACAAAAAAAGAGGAATCCAGGTGATCTGGGATCCGTGCCTGAAAGTAGAATGTGCCCCTCCTGCTGGTCTCTGATGTTGTCTCTTCCCTTTTCCAGGTTTTCCGCAGTGGGGAGGGCATGGGCATTCGGCTGGACAGTGCCTCTGCTTTCCAGGGTGCGGTCATCTCGCCCCACTACGACTCCCTCCTGGTCAAGGTCATCTCCAGCGGCAAGGACCTGCCCACCGCTGCCGCCAAGATGAGCCGCGCCCTGGCCGAGTTCCGTGTCCGCGGCGTCAAGGTAGGCCCCGTTTTTTTTTTTTTTTTTTTTTCTTTCTCAGCCAAACCCCATCTCTTTCCCTGAATGGTTGGCGTCTCCTCGTATGACGGGGTAGTATGGGAGCTGCAGTCCAGAATTTCCCTGTCCCTTGCTTTCTGGTTGGTAGACCACTTCCATATTATATCCATACCAGTGCTTCCATATTGGTAGAGCAATGTGTTCAGCTGGCCTGGTAGTCCTGTGGTCATCATTAAACCTGGGCCTGCATTGTGAGCAATCGTGAGTGGTGGAACAAAATGCCCTGCAGGGATTATTTATGTTGCATTAGAGCATACAGCAAAGACACACACACAGACACACAGACACACAGACACACAGACACACAGACACACAGACACACAGACACACAGACACACAGACACACAGACACACAGACACACAGACACACAGACACACAGACACACAGACACACAGACACACACACACACACACACACACAGGGCTCTTTTTTCTCTTTCTGTTGGTGGCTCACTATGCAATAGCTCATTCTAATCACCAGCAGGGTGGTTCTGACCTGAACAGTTTGAGTCTCCACAGTCGCAGCAGCCTGGGAAACGAAGAAGCTAAACAGATTCACAGACTCCTCCAGACGTCCACAGTGTGTGTGTAATCGAGGAGCACAATTGCTTTGGAAAAGGTCACTGGGGAGGCTAACGATTTTTGGTACTAAATCAGGCTTCGTCAGGCAAAAGCCTCTTTAAGTGGTTTATGTAGGAAGTGGTTGTTGATTGAGGGATTGAATTTCAAGGGTGGTGACATTGATATCTTAACTGGCTTATCTTTTTTTTTTTTTATAAGAACTTGTTGATTGGAGGATTCGCCCACAGATAAACCAATTACACATCAGGCCCTAGAGCGTGTGAGTGGCTGAAAGGCCTTTTTGGATTGTTTGTCCCCTTCTCTGATTTTAGCAGGGGAAAGCGGCGAGCAGGAGGGCTGAGAGTGTTACCAAATGTCAAGTTCATTGACATAAACGGTAGCGTATAGTTAGAGTGACGGATAGCAGCGTTCGTGCAACGCTCAGACATTCTGAGCAAAGACGTTTGAACGAGACGAGGGAAGGAACACAGGAGGACAGAGGTGGAAGGAGGGAGGGAGGAGGAGGAGGAGGAGGAGGAGGAAAAGAGAAGTGAGCGATGGAAAGTGAGAGTGGAGGAGACAGTAAGTGTGAATATGTGTGCTGGTATTGCCTATAGCAACTGTCATTCCGTAATCTCTCCAAATACCATCATCTGATTTATGAAGTCCTATAGCAGCCTTTAATCTGGGCTGAGAGAGGGTGCAGCCTGCAGCCATTATTATTCAAATAACAACAGTAGTTCATCTTTTCTGAAATTTCCAAATCCTCAGACTGTGAAACAGTTATGCAATAAAGCGCAGCACGGTGGTGAAAGGTGGAGCCTTTCCCTTCTGAAACAGACTCTTGGATCAGTGACATGTGACACTCAAGTGGTTCTGGTTTTGGACATCCGTTTCAGTTGGTTTGATTATTGGTAATCAATGTTAATTAGCTGGAATATTCTATGGCATCCAGGATAAAACAGTTTTGTAATGTAATTCTGCCCCCACTCCCCCCGCCCCTGCAGGGTTTGAAGCTCCAGTTCTAAGTAATGACACTCAGGCAGGAGCACTAATTAGGCTAAATCAATTCATTATCTGTGTGCTTCTTGGGTGCTCAATGAATATTGATGAGAATGAATGCAATTTTTTTGTAATCAACAAGATTCAGTACTGATCCAAGTAATGGATTAGTGATCTAAATGGTCAGATATCTGAATACTTGAACATTGGGCCTCTGTCCCTAGTTACGCTTCCACTCGAATTTATGGGCTTATTCTTGATTTTGAAAACTCGGGAGTCAAGTACAGGGTAGGACATGAGTACGGCGAGTGACCCAAGCCCTTGATTTAAATGTGTTCTCAACTGATGTCAAGCAGCAGACGGGTACAATGAGTCTCCTCTAAACACAGCTCTCATTAATTACCTACCTACGTCTCAGCTTAGTGAAGGGGAGTCGTGTGTGTTTGTGTGTGTGTGTGTGTGTGTGTGCGCGCGCGCATGCTCTGCGTGCGTTTTGTGTGTGCGCATGCGTGTGCGCGTGTGACCAAGATGACAGAAGTAGTGATGGATTGGATTTGTGTGACGCAATTGTCTTGATATTATGGACTCTGTGGGTGGTGCACGCAGCATTTGCAAACGTAAAAAGGGATCCTTTCATTTGAAACAGGCATGTGACTAGGTTGGCAGCTTGTTTGTTACCGCCGTTTGCAGAGGACTGGAGGCTTTAGACGGCCAGTCTAGCTGGTGTGTTCTTAACAGCCATGCAGCATACAAATTATGTTACTTGTGATGTCAATCAAAAATGACCTGTGGAAAATGGTTAGGTTTTGAATAAAGTCTTAAACTGCCTGAGCGCCGACTTCCCCCAGACTCCTTCCCCAGTCTTTTGATGCTCAAACTGTAAAATGTAGGCATAGCACATTGACAAGGAGAGTGGGTGACCTTTGACACTGCCACCCCAGAGGTTTTTGAATGTGGTTAGTAAATCCATGGGTTTAAAAGCTAAAAACTCTCAGGTATCAGGAGTCTGACAACCAACGCGCTTCCTGCATCAGGGTGAGGGGGAAGGAATGCTTTCTTGAACATCACCCAGGACTTTGAATCATGACTGTTCTTTGATTTTTTTTTTCCCTTGCTTCATAAAGAACCAGAAATGAGTTACTGGTGGTAATTATTTGGCATGTATTATTAAGAGGCTACCCATGGAGCGGCTGCCAGGGTTCGTGTGATCTTTCCCCTGCGGTTGCGGCTCTGTGGAGCAGCAGGTGTCTGCTTCTCCTGTCAGCCTGCGTTGGGGTCTGACGGGCCTCCGCTGAAGGGAGGGACAGCGCACAGCTTGTGAGATGAAGGCGAGGAACCGCGCCGAAAACGCGCGTCAGGAAAGAAACGGCCGCAAAACAAAATCGAGCCACACTGGGTTTGATTGGATTGAATTTGAAGGTCAGGAGGGGACATTGTGAAAATGAGAAATTTTTAATGCAGCCCCCCCCCCCCCCCCCCCCACCTTCTCAAAAGCAGTTAGCATCCTGAGTGACAGTCGCTCTGTCGCTGCCATGCTGCTCTCCCGGCCATATCACTACCACGTTATGACTTAGAAACGCGAAATCACGTTTGTACCCTAGTCGGAAAACGTGCTGACACATTGGCTGCCTTTTTCTCTAGGACCAGTGGCCCTACAGCCATCCGACATTGCACAAAAGATGCCAAAATGGTGTTACACAGCGAACAGTTTGCGTGCACATACACGCACACACAAATGCGCACACACACACACCCCCACACACACCATGCACATGAGTGCATGCGCACACAAATACACGCGCGCGCACGCACGCACGCACGCACGCTCACACACGTGCGCTATCCCTCTTATAGTCCCAGTGCTATATTTATCTCTCATGTTACCAGGGAGAGTCTGACACACACACAAGCTGTGGAGGGAAAAAATGATCTCAGAAAGAGCAGAGGGAAGGGGGGGAATCGCAGGACTGAGAGAGGTGTGGAAGAAATAAAGGCGTGTAACGACAGCCTAACGAGAGTGAAGTGGCCAGCTGCAGTTTTAATGAAGCGCCTGCTCTGTTCTTGCATAATCTGTGTTTTCATGCAGGGCGATCAGCTGGAGCAATACCTGAATAAAGTGTTTTGAAGTTGGGAGAAATGGAGAGATTAGAGGAGGACAAAAATGAGGTCTTTGTGGGGGGGCATTGTGAAAGACAGCAGTTGTACTGTCTGGAAGCTGTGCTTTGAAGAGCAGGCACTCATTAAAAATACCTTTAATGTTTCGCTGCATTATAACTCTGGTAGTCGTATACGCCCCACATGCTCCTGTGCCCCCCCACCTCACTTCTGACCTCTTACCCCTGCAAGTACTAGCCACCCCTAACACCTTGAGAGGTTGGTCTTCATGTAACATTCGAATAAAACTTCCTTAAAACTTTCTCTCTTGCTCTTGTACACGCTCCCCTCACCTTGGCCTGCACCACAGGCCAGTTCTCTGCACTTTCCTGGGAGTCCTCAGCATAATTTTCATGATGATGGTGATATCATAATTTCAGAGATGTTCAGACTGTTTCTTAGCTACCTGTGTTTCTTTTTCTAGGTTTTTTTCCTCTGAGTTATTTTTTTCCTTTCTATTTCTGGTCCTCTTCTGTCCCTCCTTCTGGGTCACTCTCTCTTCACCCAGGTTCCATGTACATAATAATCTTTCCCAGCAGGGCCCGGCGACTGCTCTTGGGGGGGCCGTAACAGCTCTGCCTTTATTAGGTATCTTCAAATAACCAATTAATGTACTCCCAAATTCACAAGGGGTTTTCATTTCCACTGCAGGTAAAAGGCCCTGCTTGGACCATTGCTGTCATCATCATTGTCTTGATCAAATTTTTTTGATTGAAACCAGGCCCGGGTTGTCCCTGGAGGCCCGGAGCTCGGCCTGCCAGAGCTGAACGTTTTCCCAGCTCCGTTGCGATGTGGTGCACTGCGTTCGTGCCGCAGCAGCTGAGCTGTAGATGCAGAAGCCTGAGCTTGCGGAGGTGGGGAGAGAATTAAAGGGAGGCAAAGCGGGTATCAGTGACAAGGGAAAGCCTCGCACACTTGTGCTGATTGCTGGACTCCCTCCTTTGTTATGGCAGAGCTTAATGAATTAAAGGCGTCTTCTCTTTGAGGTGTTAGACGGAGGCAGAGCTGCGCTGGGGGAAAAAAAGAGATCAGCTGAGCAAGTAACAGTGGAAGGAGAGCAGGAAATGGCAGGCATGGAAAGCCATGGCCTCTCTGCAAGGTTCGCCCCGTAAGAACGAGAACGCGCCCTGAGATTTTAGCCCCGATCCAGTGCTGGCGAGGGCCTGCGCGAAGCGCACGCAGCCACTACTGAAACTCTGAAAGTGCACAGCGTCCTGACGCCCCAAATTGCGTCAGGTGCTTAGCAGCTCGTATAATTGCTCTCGTGAGCTCTCATGAGCTGCAATTCCACTTCAGGCGGAAGCTGGAATATTTTCATCAGAATTGCGTTGCGGCGTGTCATGAGCTCAGCTGCACGAGGGCGACTTCCGTCAGCCAGTGAGAAATCGGACGTTAAGCCTCCCCAACGGCAGAGTGTTCCAGCAAGCTGGGAGAGCCCCGGAAGAAGAGGGGACAAGTGACAGGGAGATGCCAGCTGGATGTAATTGTTAAGATGAGCAGTTTGTTGAGCTGTGGCCGAGAATGTGAGTGAGTGTTTGGTCTGGTTTCTGTCTGGGTTCCCCCATGGCCCAGAAATCTGCTCTGATGTGATCACACATATATACACACATACACACACACACATACACACACACACATACACACACACATACACACACGCGCACACACACACATACACACGCACACATGCACACATAGATAGACATACACACACACATTGACTCACACTCACACACACTCGATTGCGATGAATTCCAGATCTCAGAGGTCATGCAGCATGTCGGCACCAGCCATCATAGATTCTGCAGCAAGGACATGCTGCCTGGCGGCATTGCAAGCATATCCTCTTATGCTGCTTAAAAGCTCTTCTGAGCGGGCTGGGCTTAAAGTACGTGACCGAGGGAGGAAGTGATGCAGAGTTGCACTCCCTCGTCACCGCCCCCTCTCCCGCCGCCCGGGCTATGACGTCGTCCTCGTCGGTGGTGGGGTTTGCGATTCAGAGCTCGTATGGTACCTGAACTGAACTGGAATTGAGCCCTGAGGCGGCAGTTTAATCAAATCCGTGACCTGCCTGCTCAGCGGTAATTAAAAACCCTGTGATAACAGTGCCATTTAATTCACCTTTTGGGTCTGAGGGAGGGGAAAAAAAGCCACTCAAACCATTATATCTAAATAAAAATCTCCTAGCACACATTGACAGCATATTTATTACCTTAGTGTTTATTTTGCTTGTCCAGGGTGACTTGATTACAGTTCCCCTTTGTACAATGGAATATTTTGCAATATTCATTTAGTCCTTCGCTGAAGGGTGTAACTGCGGTTTCCTAGAATGGGATTTCAACTTCAGTGGTTGTGTTCACAGCCCTAGTTGAGCACAGCTCCACAATGCTGCCTGCAGTTTATAGCTCTGTAGCTCATGTGACATTAATATGTATGGAAGAATTTCTTCATCTGTTCTTATACTCGTTCACTCAGTTGCTCACTGAATCACTCCCTTGCTCACTCACTGAGTCAGTTGAATACTGAGTCACCCAGTCAGTCATGCATGCACGCACACGCACCCTCTGTGACTGTTTGTGTGTGGGTTTGGAGGAGTCTGGGGACTTTGAGGCGCTAATCAGGATTAAACGGTGGAAACAAGTGTGACTGCTTGAAAGAATGAAGGAGGAAGGGAAGAGAAGGAGAGAAGGAAGATATGGAGAAATGGATGAGGATGAGAAGAGCCATTTCCTTTTTTTTTTTTTTTTTTTTATTATAAATGTGGTTCATGTAACGACCCAATTATGCTCATGTATAATGATCAGTATGTATCAGTGTGTATCTGAGCTCGGAAACTGATTTGATAACACTATGGCTTCCTCAGCTTCAAAGCAGAAGACTGAATTAGTTCTGTTTCAGTGAGGAGCTCAGAATTTCACAGCTGGGGCCTCTGGTACTGCTGCTGTGGTTTGCAGCCCCCCCTTTCTCTCTCTCTGTCTCTCTCTCCCTCTTTCTCTCCATACCTTTCCCCTCCCCACCCCCACCTTCTGCCTCTCAGTGGAAGTTTACATTTCTGTGTGTGAGAGAGAATGCTGCTCTGTGGTTTCCAGGTTGGCTGTTGTCTAGGTAGGTCACGCCAGAAGCCAGGAAGGCCGGATGAATTTGAATTCTGAGATGCGGGGAGGAAGGAGGGGGGGCTGGTGTCAGAGATGGATGGGGAAGAAACGCGAGCCAGACCCCCGAGAATGGGCCAGTGACCTTGGTGTGTGGGGAAATTGGATATAGAGATGAAGCCAAAAGCGGGCACCCCCCCCCCCCGCCCTCCTCAGGCCTGATAAGAGGCGTCCCTGTCCCTCTCCCATTCGGCTCTGTTGTGTCCCTTAGCGACGGGCTCCGTAGGTGTCACGCGCCTCGTGCTGCTGTAGAAACACCTGCATCTAAGGGCCCATCTAAGGAAGCTTGTCCTCCATTAGTCTTCCTGTCTGTGAGATTCTGGGGCTTCGGCCCCCTGTGGGTGCGTGTGTGTAACTACGTCTCATCTGGGTGCTGCGTTGCTTGGTGGAGACGGTTGTGCTCGGCGTTTGGACTGGGTCAGTTAGGCGGGAACAGGAGGCACTGGAGTGAGGGTGAAAGGCTGCAGATCCGCATGAACATGCGGACGGGGGGTGGGGAGTCTTCTTGCCAGAATGCAGCTGCAGTCCCACACGGGCGTGTGAGCGTGCGCAGTGCGCAGCAGGCTGTGCTGTCCAGTGGAACGCAGTGATTGTGTGGCGTGTTGTGCTGTGCGCATGTGCCCTGATTTGGGAGACGATGCCTGATTTGCCTCAGTCTGTGACGGATAATGTCGAGTTTTCAATCAGAGCTGCCTGAGAAAATCAAAGGGGAAAGAATGGTAATTAAAGCCCCTTCTCTGCAGTTTAAACCCTTTTCAAAGCTCGTGCAGAACCCCGCTGGGCCGCGGTCCTTATCGGCATTCCTCACGCGTCTGTCAGGTCTGGGGGCTTTCCGCATTCACGCCGTGTGAAAGCTGACGCCTGGGGGGCGGCCGACAGCCCGGGCCGCAGCGCCGCGGTCTCCTCACCCGCCCCAGATCCGGAGCGGGGCGAGGGCGGGGGTGAGCGTGAGGGCGGGGTGAGGGTGGGGGCGCGGGGAGGTTAGCAGGTGAGAGAACAGCGCCGGTGAGCGCAGGTGAGAGAGCGGAGCTCGGGTGGAGGCGGCTCTCGTCCTCTCGCTGTGCGCTGATGAGGCTGGAGAGCGAGCGCGGCGCGGGAGAGGGGCACTGAAGCGAGGTGAAGATGTCAAAACATTCGCTTAGCAGCTCTGTCTCACAGGGGGCCAGCGGGGGTCAGGGCGAGGTGAGGAGGAACACTTTAATGGCCCCGTTTCCTGCGTGCTGTGAGGTTTCGGCCTTCACAAAACCCAGAGGTGCCGATTTTCATCTCCAATGGCGGACACCCCAGCAGAGGAGATGAGTCCCATGTTGGAAGTTTAAAGCACCTGCAGACCACAAAGTCTCCCGTCTTTACCTGGCTAATGACGTCGAGCTGCCGTTGTGATGTTATAGAATGCTGGGTCAGGCCTTCCCTCAAGGGTACCATGAAAAGCATTCCAGGAAATGTGTTTCCCACGTTCAAGCGATTTTCTCGCAGAAGGTAGACATTTCTGTCGTACTTCGCTGATATGTAGGACGGTGCTGTGTGACTGACTCAGTGTGTGCCGGGATATAGAGCATGACTGAGGTGTCCTTCAGAGAGCTGAGATGGGGGAGAGTGCGTCTCGTGCCCGCGTGAATGTCTGTGTGTTTGCTTGTGTGTGTGGGCGACGTTTGTGCTGAGCTGCAGATTGTTGCCAGTCTGTGCCTCTTGTGCTCATTCTTCAACACGTAATGCAAATGTTGTAATCTTTCCAGAGTTTTTTTTTTTTCATGGTCCTCTGTGTGTGTGTTTGTGTTTGTGTGCGTTTGTGTGAGTCAGTGTGTGAATGAGTGAGTGTGTGAGTGTGTGTGAGAGTGTGTGTGGGTGCTTGTGCTGTGTTTTTGTCCTGTGCTGGCAGCGTGCAGGTCCAGCATGGATAAAACTCATCTGTAAGTAATAAATATAGCAGTAAGAGCAGTAGGTTCCAGCTAATTAGAGATTTTCAGACTCTGTTCATGTTTTACAGCAGGGCTAACAAGCCCTCCTTCAGGGGTTTGTGTGTGTGTGTGGGTTGTTTTTTTTTTTTTTTGCTTCAACCTCTGTTCTTAATTACTTCATTAGCCCAGTCATTTAGTCAGATTCTTTTTTTTTTTTTTTGCTGTACCGTTATGAACCATACGTCATGTGTTTGTTCAAGAGAACATTTTCACTGCACTGTATGTTATGGGAAATATGAAGATGAAAATGTGCATGGTTACATCTTACATTTCTCTCATTAGAGCAATTATCCAGTCCACCAAAAATAGTCAATATAATAAAGTTCTGTTTGTTTGTCACAAGGAGATGTTTAACCCCCCCTCATCTCATCCTTTAATATGATTAATGTAATTTTGCACCACACTGAAATGGAGGTGTTTCTCTTGAGGACCTCCCATTCCTGCATGTTGAGTTGTCTGTATGGAATATGATCTGTTAAAGCACTCAGAGCACTCTTAAGAATTTTCAATCAGATTTGATTGGTCTTTGTGTTTGGCCTCTCTCACTCAGTCCAGTTACTCCAATTTGAGTTGAGTTTGTCCCTGTCTCACACCCTCGTCAGCCCAACGCGGAGGGAATTCTAAATGTTTCTGCTTGACTTGAATGCTGTTGTGATGTTAAGTCACCATGGCATTGAGTTTGTACTTAACCCGTTTTCAGCCAGAAATAACCAGCAAAATCACTGTGTTTTATCATTTGAGAGTAGGATTTATTTAATCTCACTTTGAATACTGTCATTCTTCAGACACGTTTCAGTTTAACATTTAAACAAAAAAATTTGTTTACAAGGTCCATGAGCAGTAATGACATCACACAATGGGTTGGGCTATAGTTTGTATTGTAGTGTCAGTGTTGGTCATATCTGGGTATGATATGGTGTCATCTTTAGGCCTGTGTCAGAAGTCGAACCTCAATTCTGCAGTTCGTGTACAGTCAGGGAGGGCAACCATATACAGAGAACTCTCTCAGAGTAATCCATTTTAATTTCTGTACGCAGAAAAATCAGGTCAACATAACAATGTTTACTTTGGCAAATTAAGACAAAACGCTCAATGATTAATTGAATTTGAGTTGCTGTTGTGGCCATGAGTGTTGCACAGTTATGAATATTATATACAGTTACTGGGCTTGAGTAATGCTAGTAATTATAGCATTGGAGATTTAAACAAAATCACACCACTTCATGTTTGATAATTTTCTCAAAAAGCATGGTCACAAAAGAAATAGGATGGTTCTTAGAAGGGTTAAATTGTCCTTTTTTTGTTTGTTTTTTGGACCCTTGGTTTGTTTTTTCCTGTTTTTTTCTTGTGGTTGCTACTGAGTGATCAAAGTCCATAGTAGATTCATAGTAGATTCATGGTGGCAGTAGTGTTCCTTTAAGCAGTTCCTTGATTGTTAAATTGATCTTGCCGATACCAAAGTCAACTTTGACTCAGTGCATTCCTTTCCCTGCCTGTTTCTCCTGACATTTCCTCTTCATGGAGTACATGTGCCGGTTTCATTTAAAAGATAGTCCAAGCACAAAGCTGGCCTCTGATAGGCTGTTTGGCTCTGCTGGGGGCTGCGTGTCTTGTTCACTGTTTTCCTTTCTCGTAGTCTTTCTTTCGTTTTCGCCTCTCCTCTTGTCTGTGGTGCTCCTCTTATCCTCTCACATCTCATTCTGTTCCACATCTTTCTCTCTCCACTTTCACTCCTCTGTCTCTCCAGCCCTTGTGTAAACTGATCAGTTTCATTGTTCTACCTCTCTGTGTTCTCATCCCTCTTTCATTCCTCTTTCTGAATCTCCTCTTTGTCCTCTCTGCTTTCTCAATCATGCCCAGTCTGTATCCACCTTTCTACCTCTCTCTCCCTCTGTCCCTCTCTCTTCCTCTCCCTCTCTCCTTCTTTCCCTCTCTCCCTCTCCCTCACTCCTTCTCTTTCCCTTTCTCTTCCCTCTCTCTTTCTCGCTCTCTTTCTCTCTCGCTCTCCCTTTCTTTGCTTGTTTCTCCATGCCTCGGTTCGGCCCCTCCTACACCACGCTCTCCTCCAGCTCCTCACCGTTGGTGATTGCGCTGGATCCGGAGTCGGAGCCGCCATAGGCATGCAGGTAGCCGCGTGTGAGCGCATGCGTGTGGTGGTCACTGCCGCTGCTGGATGTGCTGGCGGCCGAGGCACACTGAACCAGCATGCCATGCAGCGACTGGCTCCGCCTCGTCCAGATCACACTTAGCCGCTTAGCGTAGCTGTAGCAGGTCGTCGTGGCGACCTCGCCCATGTCAAAGGAGCAGCTGCGCTTGGCGCGCAGGGTTCTGGGTTCAGGGCAGGCCCCTCCCGTGTCTGTCGCATCCTCCTTGCTCGCACCTTGGCTCACCACCCCGGGACGTCGCGGTTTGGTCTTACCGGCCCGGGACAGTCTGTAGGGCAGGGTGGCGGAGGTGTGGGCAGGGGTGTAGTACAGGGTCACACGCTCGCTCTCCGGAGTGAAGGGTGGGAACCGTTTCTCTGGCACAGCCATGGTGAGGCTGGTCCCGCCCCCATCTCCGCCCCCAGCCCCGCCCCCGTACGGCTCTGTGAGGTTCTTGGGTTTGGGCGGGGCTTTGGATTTGTGTTTGCTTTTAGGTTTGGGGGGCAGCTGGGTCACATTAGGCAGCACCACCATCATCATGGCGCCATCGCCGTTGGTCTGTGAGTACACGCTCGTTGCCTTAGCGGACAGCGAGGAGCCCGCCTGCCCGGACTCGTCCCCACCGGCGCTGCCGCCGTCGTCGTGGTGACCGCAGGCCCGGTGGTGCCGCACCATGGCGGCCACGGTGAACACCAGCAGCGTCACCACCACAGCCCCGCCCACCAGCACGCTCAGGGTCCCGCCCAGGAAGTGCGCCTGCAGCGAGCGGCACTTGGGGAAGTCGTCCTTGGTGCTGAACTGTGCGCAGCCCAGAACCTTGGTGGCGGACAGCGAGGTGATCCCGTCGTCGAACACAGCCAGCACGCAGAGGGTGTAGTCCGCGCCCGACACCAGGTTCCTGAGCCGGAAGCTGTCGCTGGTGGAAGGCAGGATTCTGGCGGAGGACAGAAATAGAGAGAGAGGGATAAGGTCGTGCTGAGCGGGGAGGCGGGAGACAGTACAAAGCTAATGCATCAGATCTGCAGTTTGAGTGTGGTAACCAAGGTAATGAGGAGCGGCTTCCTGAGGGGCAGGAATGGTGGTGGTCTTTACAGTGGGGAGTCTGACGGATTCCTGTAGGGAGGGCCTGCACGCCGGCCTCTTTCCTGTCCGATTCTCTGGGCCTCGCTGAACCAATCAGATAATCGGCCCCGTTCATTTATACCTTCCCAAAATCCCCTTCTGCTGTGAGAGAGAGGCGTCTGTGACACATAGCCGCTCCCCGGCTCTGATTTATGGTTTGCTTTCTGTGAAAAAATGATCAAACCGAGGAACTTATCGGGCTAATGAAGTAATTAAGAGCGGGGAGGCTGGAGCGGGAGCCAGCAGGCGCGGTGCACTCCAGGAATCGCTCGACAGCGCCACTTTGGAGTGTAAATACAGATGAAATGAATGCCCCGCAGTCGAGCGAGAAAAATCTCAGCAAAGAGGAAGAGAAGGAACTGCTTATGTTCCGTCTTCCTCTCTCTCATACGCGCATGCGCATTTACATGCACATACACACTTGCACACTTGTGGGGGGACACACACTCTTACTCGTACTCTCCTAGTCCTATTTATTTCAGCTCGGTGCCGCTGTTTAAAAAATTCCAGTAATTTTCAACGCTGTGCAGAAGTAATCATTTGCAAAAACATATAGACTGTTAAGTGGTGCCCTCGTCTCGGTGCGCTGAACAGATTGGCTGTGACGGCGGTGCTGGTAGAAGGCAGCGCATGAATCACAGCCCACCGCTCTGACTACTGAAAGATAATTGAAGACTCTTGGATGAAGGCAGACCTTGAACAAGATGGAATCATTTTAGCCTTCCATTAACCCGTGCTTTTCTTCCCCTCTCCGTCTTCCTCCCCCACCCCCTTCTTAAATTCAGTTAAAAGATGCTTTATTTGTGTGACAAGTTGGCTCATGTCACAGAAGCAGTTAAGGCACACGGGGGAAAAACGCACACGAGGAGCAAGACAATGGAGAGAGAAAAGCGAGAGTCGGACGGGAAAGGCATTCTGGCTCTCCATCCAGGAGCCGCTCCTGCTAATGAGCTCTCAGTCATGTTCTGTTCCTGCTCCCGAGGCAGGGATGGTTCAGACGCGTTCGCCCTCCTCCCCCCCGCAGTCATTTTTGGAGTATAAAGTGGTTGATGCGTCTGAAGGATGTGAGGACGGAAATATCTTCCCCTCTCCCCTGTCGTCTCCCTCGGTTCAAATGATTCGGTATCAAAGACGCCTTGAGGGTGGGATTGGTGATCTGCAGGCGTGACAGGGCTCTCGGCATTGTGCCTGCCCCCCCCCCCCCCCTTCTCCCCTCCCTCTGTCCAAATCTGCCATACCTCACAGGAGTGGCCAGCGAAACGGCCGCAGCCGCAGGGTTCACTGACCGCACGCCATATGGACCGTTATTAAACAGACACTTCGACCGTTCCGACAAACGAGCGCGGTAGTTATGACGACCCTGCGTGCGCTTCATTCATAAGCACAGCTCGCGTGCGTCCTCTCCCAGATCGCGCAGCCCTATCTGGTGAAGTGTGCAATTGAAAGGGAGATTACCCACACTTCTGCAGGAGGCCCGGGAGCACCAATCATTCTGCACAAGCTTTTGCCCTTTAGCCTTCTCCTCACAGAGGGATATGGGTTTTATTCCATTTAGGGGAAGGTTTTAAAAATTTTCATTTATTTTTCTCTCTCTCTCTCCCTCTCTCTCTTGCTGAATTCAATTTTAGTTCGGTCGGCTTTATTGGCATGACAAGTGCACACTTATGTGCTGTCTCGCCCTCTCTCTCTGTTCCCTCCCTCCCTTCCCCCCCTTCTCTATCACTCTCTCACTCCTTCCTTCTCAATCCCTTTCTCTCTTCCCTCCTCCTTCCCTCCATCTCTCTGTCCCCCCCTTCCTTCCCTGTCCCCCACTCTTTTCTGTCCCTTCCCTTTTTCCTCTCCTGGCTCCTCTGAAGTGTAACCGACTGTAAGCTATGAGTTGGGGCTTCACTCTTGCACTCTGATTTTTATATGTTTATGTTTTAGTCACATATCAATCCGTTTCGCGATGTAGCAGTGTCTGTAAAGGAAGCGATCTAAAATATGTATGGATGTGCTTATGATTTTAGTCTGTCACATGTCCATGTTATGTCAGAGGAAATGGAGTGAAAGCGCCTGCTTTCTGATAGTGCATCAGTCCTGACATTTCCCTTGTGGTGTTTCCAGCACAAATTCGCTTGGTTTCTGTTAAGATGGTTCGTTATTGAGCGGGTGCGGGGGAGTGGGGGCGGGGGGAGGTCTGAACCGTGTTTCTGTAAAGTGTTTACAGGGGGGATGCTAATGAAAACGAATAGGCTTTTTTAATTTAATGTGTAGTTATCGATACTTTAATATTAATTTAAAATATGAAGTACGCCCCAAGTCTTGAATATATAATGACTTGTATAAATAATGCACAGAACTACCTTCATATACTGTACATAAATAGATTTTTAGATTCCTTGAATTATTTAGGCTGTTTACACGGGAGGTTTAAATGTTTATGTGATGAGTTCTGCGAGGTCTATAGTGGAGACGATAGCTGTAACTGGCATCTCCTGCCCTGACTCCACCCTCTGATCCTTGCTGTCCAATTGGCTCTCTCTACAGCAGCAAAATGGTTATGGTCCCGTGAGAGCAGATGATCCAGCTGGGTTTTTTTTTTTTTTTTTTGCAGTGTGTGAGGTGATTTTAGATTGCCAGGTCAACTCACATCCTGTTGGAGGTGAAGCATCTCTCTGATATGGAAAAGGTCATCCTGTTCTACCTGCTGAGCCTCATACCGTTTGTAGGTGTGAGCGACGGCGCGTGTGTGTGCGTGTGTCTGTGCGCCCGGTAGGGCGGAATCAAACAGAAGACTGGGGTGGAAAGGTGTTGCGCACACCTGAGTGCAGGTGCAGGCCGAGTCGCTGTGTTGCGTTCTGGGGTTTGAAGTGCTCGTCCGCTTCGCGCCAGACTGCTGTTCAAAGGCCGCTCTTTCTCTGTTTGATATTTACTTAACCTTTTTACAACCTTTCATTTTCCCACTTCTCTATTTTTATCATCTCCCCTCTCCTTCCCTCTTTCCCACTGTGTCCTCTCTCTCTCTCTCTCTCTCTCATACACACGCACGCACGCACACACATTTACTCTTCACTCTATTTACTCCTGCTCTGAGTGTTTGTGTCTCTGGCTCTCTGCTGGAGCCCCCTTTCTCTGTTTCTGTCTGAATGTTCAGTGCAAAGATGGCCACTGTCTATGAGTTCTGCAGTCTACAGCCTACATGAACAGCCATTTTAAGGCTTTGCTGGTGAGACCGTGTCATCGTGTGCCATTTCTGTCTGCGAGGACGGTGAGGCGGTCTCTGTGCAGTTGTGTCCCTGGGTGCAGGTGCGCTTACCTGTACATGAGTGTCTCGTCGGCAGTGCTGTTGTACTGGATCTGGTACATCCAGGGCAGGTAATCCAGGGAGGCGGCGCCCACGTGCCAGTGCACGTCCGCAGTGGTGGCAGTGATCCCCCTGATCCCCACCCTGCGCTCGCCCCCAGCCCCTCCGTCGCCCCCTCCCCCGGTGGCGTTCCCGGCACCCTCCCGGCCCCCGCCTTTCCCAGCGCTGATGTCAGAGGGGCCCGTGTCGCGGTTCTGGGCGAGGGGGGCGGTCCTGTTCCCCCGGTGGGGCAGCGGGATGATGCGGAGGTCCACGGGGGCGGTGGCCTCGCCGGCCGCGTTGATGGCGATGCAGGTGTAGGTGCCGTCGTCGCGGGCGCGCGTCACCAGCACGTCCAGCGTCCCGTTGCGGTAGGAGTAGATGCGGCTGGAGTTGGCCACGATGCGGTCGTCCGGGGACACCCAGTGCACCAGCGGCTCGGGGTCGCCCACGGCCCGGCAGCGGAGCGTGGCCCGCTGGCCCTCCAGCACCCACAGCTGGTGGGTGTGGCGGGCGATGAGCGGCGGCTCGCAGGTGAACTCCTCCTCGGGGACCGACCAGAAGTAGCGGCCGGCCAGGTGTGCGGGCGTGGCGCACGTCTCCATGTCGTCGGGCCGGATGAGCCTCCGCAGCCACAGCAGCTCGCAGTTGCAGTGCAGCGGGTTCCCGCCGAAGTTCAGGCTGGTCACCGGGTTGTAGGGCGTGGGGCTGATGACCCCGGGCTGCGAGCGGGCGAACAAGGGGTCCGGCGGCAGCGTCTGCAGCCGGTTGGAGGTCATGTCCAGGCGGGCCAGCTTGTAGAGCTCGCCGAAGGCGCCCTCGGGGATGCGCTCGATCAGGTTGTGGTCCAGGTTGAGCGTGTGCAGGCTGGCCATGTTCTGCACCGCCTCCCACGGCGCCTCCCGCAGGTTGTTGTAGGAGAGGTCCAGGTCCTCCAGGGTGAGCAGGAAGTCCTGGAAGGCCTCGTCCGACACGTCGGTCAGCTGGTTGTTGTTGAGGATGAGGTGCTGCAGGTTGACCAGGCCGCTCAGGTCCTGCGGGCCCACGGCCGTCAGCCGGTTGGAGTCCAGGTGCAGGGAGCGGAGGCTCTCCAGGTCGGAGAAGGCCAGGGGACGGAGGGCGTGCAGCGTGTTTCGGGACAGCGTCAGGTCCACCAGCCCCGTCATGTTGGCGAAGTCGGACCCGCCCACCTCTACGATGAAGTTGTCGGCCAGCCGCAGCTCCACAGTGCGGCGGTCGATGTCGGGCGGGACGAAGAGGAGCCCCTTATTGACGCAGAGGGTGCTGAGCGACTCGGACAGGTTTCGGCACACGCAGTGGAACGGGCAGATGGACACCATGCCCCACGTCTCGCCCGCCCTCACTCCTGGCACCCCCCAAACCAACAGGGCCAGCCAGAGCAAGGAGTGCAGGGGCCTAGCAGAGGGATAGGTCAACCTTGGGGAGACAGAGACCGGAAGACGTTTGGGCGGGTGGACACTCACGGATGAAAGATCCAGGAAGGAGGCGATGCATGGTGATTTTTTGGAAGGGTTTTGAAGTGTGAGGGCATGGGGTGAGGTTGGGGGTGGGGGGTTTGGCATGGTAGCCCTGGTTATCCACAGACCTGGAGACAAACAGACAGGAGACATTTAGGCTTTTTTTTGTGTTGACATGAAGACACACACACCTGTCTGTGTGTATGCGTATTTTGCTGGACGAGGCCCATTAAAAACAACATTTTGAAATGTGCTGTAGGTGCAGTAACGCTACACACAGTGTTTGTCAGTGTAACAGCTTCTCTCGCTGTTATGGCTCTGACCACAGGCTCCAGCTGCTCGGCTGTTACGGCTCTGACAGCAGACTGCCACTGCCTAGTGTTGGGTAGGCTCAGTCACACAGTTCCAGCTCTCTGCAGGATTCCTTTCATTAGCATGGGTCTGCTAACAAACTGTGTGTGAGAGTGGGTGGGAGAGAGACTGTGTGTGTGTGTGTGTGTGTGTGTGTGTTAAATCTGCATGCTGCCTGAACAGTACAGTTTTATTGTATTCAGTTTCATTTATATAATACCTCAGTTGAGCTGTGTGTGTGTGTGTGTGTCTGCGCGCTTGTGTATCGATGTGTGCAATTGAATAGTGTGCATGCCCACACTGTTGGAGAGAGAGTGCAAGAGACCAAGGGGGGGAGCGTGAGTGTGTGTGTGTGTGTGTGTGTGTGTGTGTTCCGTTTGTGTGTGTGTGTGTGTGTGTGTGTGTGTGTGTGTGTGTGTGGCAAACGTGTGGGCGTCTCGATGACATGCACTCCAAACTGACATGAAGGCTGCACTTTGTGCATGTGATTGGTACGCGCCTGTGAGAGAGAGAGAGCCGGGAGTGTGTGCATACTTTACCTTGTGTGTCCTAGCTGGGGTAAGCTGTGTATCAGGTCCACATGGCAGTGCTTTACTCTGGGGGCAGATGCTGGATCACCTTCTCTCCTGGGTGCAGCTGGCGTGCTTTAGCAGCAGTGGGAGGGAGGGGGTGGGCTCACAACATCCACAGAAATCTCAGATGTATTCATATATGAGTGATGGCCATGGCTTCCTCCAGCAGAGAGGGACAAAATGTCAAATGTATTTTTTTCTTTTCTTTTTCTTTTATACTGCTGTGTTCATACCCAAATGGGAAATGTTGCATAAGAGGACAACATGCAGCCTTCAGCGGAGAGACGGTGGTTTCGTGTTTCACAGCGGTGTGGAGGGGGTCCTTCCTCCGTAATCCCATTCAGTGAAAAGGAGAGAAAACAAGATGTAAGAGCTGGCGACAGCAGTTAATATTTGAACCCGTCGCAGCCCAGCGCAGGGAAAGGATAATTTGTCCTTGGTTATCTCCCTTCTTTCTGCTCCTCATCCCTCTTTCTCCTCCTCGGATCGCCCTCCTGTGCTTTTATCTCCCGGATCGATGTCAGTCTTTCTCTGCCCCTCGCTCCTGCCGGCTGACGCTGTATCATATATAGCTCTCTTATTTAGGGATGCATCTCGGACTCGAGGCTCCCCTTTCTTGCAGATCAATCCCGCGCTCTGGCTCGCCCGCCCCCTCCTCTACTTTCATGCCTTTTTGCCTCTCAGGGCGCTGCTGACACCTCAAATACAGAGGTCCCCAGGAGGGGTGAAAGTACAGCTGGGGAGGGGGGGGGTGCGTGGAGCAGAAAGGTGTGGGTACAGTTTTTTTTGGATCCCAGAACAGGTGTGTAGCAAAAAAAAAATCGGTTCTGATCAGCAGTTTGGTTTTAAAATCGCAGCGAAAAGCAAACTCCTCTGAACGCGTTGTGCCCGGCGGACCAGACTGTTTGTTCAGCGCAGAGATTCGGTCTCAATGTTTTTCCAGTGACACAGCCAGCTGTTTACCGAAGCAGCTCTGGTTAACTGCCTTGCTCGAGGGTGCGACGGCAGTGCCCCACCTGGGATTCAAACCTGCAGCTCCCTGATTAGGAGCAGCAAAGGCTCTCTAATCGCTGCGCCGCGCTGGACCCTGAACCCCTCCGACGCTAATGTTTATAAAACGCGTCTGCTTCGATCCGCCGATCGATGCAGGGCAGCGACACTTGCTGAAGTTGGCTGTCCTCTCGAAGGGCCTCACATCAATTGATTCTTCCCGTCAACACGCGCGGCTACGCCGACCGGTCCAGCTCTGGCGCCTCCAAGGGGCTCCCGGCAGCATGATAAAAAGACGACAGACTCTGCATCTCTGAACGGGCAAATCGCCCGGCAGCAGGAACCTGCAATATGGTTACAGCCTCGCTGGCTCAAAAACAGTAGGTTTTTTTTTTTTTTTTTTCCCTTCTTTCGTCATCCACCCCGGCAATATGTTTCTATCATTCTGTCTTCCTCCTCATCTGTTCGCTCCTGTGCGCCGAGTTCGCTCCCTCCCCTCCTCTCTCTCTCTCCTCTCTACCTCTGTCCTTCACAGAAAAAGCGCGGTAGAGTAGAGGAAAAGCCCACGAACCTATTTTTCCATCCGCGTTACGTCCTCCACTGAGAGCAGCGGCTTTCCCAAACGGTCGCTGCCCCCCCTCCCCTCTTCGCTCCCCCCTCTTCTCCCAGCTGTTTGGTCTAGTTTCCCCTCAGCATTGAGAGGATCTTCTGCATCCTTTCTCCAGCAGCTGTTGGCTTTCACTCTGTTCATTTCAGTCAGACGGAGAGTGGCTCTGCATGGGGACCCATCAGGTGAGGGAGGGGGGGGAGAAGAGACGCGGGGCTGGGAGGAGGAGGAAGAATAATCAGCCGGAGATGTTAAGCGACTCGCCGAAACGGGTCCACGCTGGTCTCGGCAGTTCCGCCGCTTGCTTTGTCCCCACTCATTCGCTTCTCTGTCATTCAGCTCTTTCCCTCCTCTCTTGCCCTGCGCCCACAGAGTCTGTGATTTGTAGGTTTGGTGCAGCGAGCGCAAGAGTGTGACTGCAATGTGTCTGCTTCACCAGACGCGAGAGAGAGAGAGGGAGAGAGAGAGGGAGAGAGAGAGAGAGAGGAGGAGGGAGCGGGAGAGGAAGGGAGGGAGAAGGGGGAAGAGAGAGGGGAGGGAGAGAGGCAGGGGATGGATGAGGAGGGGAGGGATACAGTTAGAGATGGAGGAATGGGGGAGAAAAGATGCGAGAGATGGGGAGCAGAGGGGGGAGACTGCTTGGGGGTGAGGAGGCAGGGAGAGGTAGGATTTGGGGGGGAGGGAGGGGAGTGGGGGGGGGGGGAGAAGGAAAAGGAAGAAGGGGTGAAGTAAGGGATGGAGAGAGGGATCAGTGGAGAAGGGAGGGATAAGTGGGGAGATGGGGTGAGAGATGGAGAGAGGGGAGAAAAGGAGGGAGGGAGAGGGATGGAAGGAGAAAGGGAGGGGGAGTGTTGGGGATGGGGGAAGAGTCTGAAAAAGTTGAGAAAGATGGAAAGAGTAGAAGGGAGAGGAATGGGAGAAGAGGAGGGAGGTAGAGAAAGAGGAGGGGTTCAGGGGATTGAAGGGACTCCTGCTGATTTGTACGGTTTGTCATTTCTGGACTGGGAACAGTTTTCATTATCCAGCAGTTTGAGGACTCCTCTCTGGTGCGTGTGTGTGTGTGTGTGTGTGTGTGTGTGTGTGTGTGTGTGTGTGTGTGGTCTCTTGTGCCTGTCTGATTGCTATTGTGTGATGTTGTGTGTAATGGAGACGGATTTGGACCGTGATTGATGTGTGCCCTGATACATCGCGGGCCGCGGGTGTTGTCAGGACCAGGCGGACTAGAGCAGGACTAAGGGACACTCCCCTTTAGGGGGAGTTTGGAGCTCTAAAATGGAGCGCATTCTGGACTAGCTGCCTGATGTACTGAGGGCCGACACCCTTGCTTTATTTAAAGCTACATAGAACTGGGGGGGGTATAAAGGGAATAAAGAACTGAGGAGGGAATGAGATTTGGGGGGGGGGGTCATAGGGATGGATGGAAGAAAAGTAAAAAAGAGAGGGCAAGCGGGCGGAGAGAGAGCTGTATCGCTGGCTGAAATGAATCCTCTCTGTGCTGCGTCTGCCACATCCTCTCCCTCCTCCAGGGCTCTCTGACATCTCTGTTGTTTTTCCTGCGCTGGTGTGTTTTTAGGTGAAGACCGTGAATCACTGAGCCTCGGCCTGGGCTATATATAGAGAGCGGCTGAGTCAAAGCTCGCAGCCGAGCAGAAACATTCTCTCACACACACACACACACACGCTTTCCCGAATGTGCTGGCGTGGCCGTCCGGCCGGCCCGGCGCGCTGCACACTGCGTGCGGTGAAAAAGGCACTGCAACTGATGCAGAATGCAACGCTGGGGCTGCATGTGAGCATTAAGCGTGAACTCACGAGCGTGCAGACACACGGGGGGGTCCTGCCTCCTGCTAACGCATGCAAACCCCGCTCAACACCTCCTCCCCCTCCCCCCCAACTTCCGAGCGAGCTTCCTTACATCTGCTTTTCCATGCAGAATTCAGCCCTAGTTTGAGCGCACGGAGGAAGAGAAGGAGAATTAGTTTGGTTTAGATTCAGCACAGGGGTAGAGGGGACAGGGATAAGACTTTCACTGTCAGAATGGCGAGGCTTGTGGGACTGAAGTGGCTTTTCAGGACCATGGGCAGCTCCCTACAGCAAGTGGTGAACAGTCGGGTGCTTTATCAGCAGCGCTGGCTGCCTGTGTGCTTTCAGCCCCCCTCTGCTGACACAGGATCAGCCTGTTCAGCTCTAATCCCAACCACAAGCCTTGCATCAGAAAAGGGGCTGAATCCCTGTGGCTGATCTTGGGTCAGTGCTCGGGGCCATTGTATATTTACATGAGAGCTTTACAGTGGGGAGAAATGAGTTGAATTTCATAAACCCCGTAATGGGTGGAGCTAGTGAGTGTGAACCAATCAAAAGTCTTTGCTCTCCTTGGCGAAACACTCGGATTGGTTGGAACGGGTGAGCCGCTGTTAACAAATGGTGGCTTCACTCTCCCCTCATTGGTATGCAGCCATGGCAGGCGCTTCTCCTCTCCCCCTCAGGGTGATGCAACATCATGGAATGACACGGGAAGCAGCCATTTACATCCGCCAGCGTGCGTGCCCAGCAACGCAAAGCTGAGCCGCGAGCCGCCCCAGAACGGCCGTGCCTTTCTTTAGACGTGGCCTAATGGAGCCCTGGCGCTCGGGCATGCAATCCGTCTCCTTTCAGCCAAGTCTGAGGCCAGAGGCGTTCTGGGAAAGCGAGCTGATTCGCCGCATCGGCGTCTCGCGCGGAGCAGGCCCCAGTGCTCTTGTGGCACTCGTGATCTTGCTGCTGCGCTGGAGAGATTCTGATGTGTTTAGCTGTCTGTGTGTTCTGTGGTAGATTATAAAAAACGAAGGAAGCGCGGCTCTGGAAAATGGGTGCGGGGGAAATTGGGTGGGTTATTACTGATGGAGTGATGGTGTGAGCGGAGAACCTTAACGTCTGTTCATGAAGTTGAGGATGAGCGAGAGGAAGCTGGTGAGAGATTGGGAAGCGGTGGGGGGAGTGTTTGCGTTTCATTCCGGACCAGGCAGAGCCCATGGAAGGCAAGCGCAGACATGCCGCACTCTCTAAAGCTCATATCGAATGTTCCCTGCAGACCAATATCCAAATATCCATTAAACTCCCGGCAGGTCAAACACCAGCACCATCACTGAGCCTCTACCCCATCCAATCTCCAGCTGAGTGCTCTTTCCGCCTCCCCCTCATCCAACACCTCTCTGTAACCCCACAGCGGGTGTATGTGTGTGTGTGTGTGTGTGTGTGTGTGTGTGTCAGAGGACCTGTCTATTTCCTCTCAGGGGTAATACCTCAGTGATGGAATCTTTTGTAGCAGAACAAATATTGTTAAACTAGACTTGCTCATCAATTATTGGGTTTGTTTGTTTTAAAATGTTGATTCAGACGAGGAAGTGGTGGGAACAGTGATTTGGTTCTGCAGCTGTAAGAATCTGGGTCACTGCAGGGGCTTGTGGGATACATGCCTGGCATCGGGAGACACACTGGACTCATCAGCACTCTGCGGGGCCAACACAAGCCCCCTTCAGATGCTGGGGGGGCCGGGGCAGGGGGGGATATTTAAAGGAGCGCAGGCCAGTGAATGTGGAAGAGGCTGTGATCTCTCCCTCTCTCTGCCGTCTTGTGGATAACGTTGAGCGAGTTGCAGATATTAGACTGGCTTGGGAACGATATTGGGCAGTGTGTGTGTGCGTTGTGTGAGCGTTGGTTGCATGTGCATGTGCTGTGTGAGTGTTGGGCAGTGTGAGTGTGCGTTACACGTGCAGGGCTATGTTCAGTTCCCAGAGGGGTGTTGGTGGGATACAGGGGTATTGAATGACCAGATAATGACATCGATTTTGAGTTTGGCTGCTGAACAGTCTCTCACGCCCTTTCACTACCATCATTACCTCAGCTTCCTGCTGCGAGTGTCTCCCTGCCAGCCCTGCTGATAAAGCACCCGACTGTTCCCTGTCTGCCCATGTTTTATTCATTTTTCTCTCTCCCTCCTTCTCCCTCTCTACCCCCTTTCTCCTATTTCCCTCCCTCCTTTCTCTTGTTTCTCTCCCTCCCTCTCCCCCTTTCTCTTCCTCTCTCCCTCTCCCCCCTCCCTCCTCCTCTCTCTCTCTCTCTCTCTCTCTCTCTCTCTCTCTCTCTCTCTCTCTCTCTCTCTCTCTCTCTCTCTCTCTCTCTCTCCCTCCCTCCCTCTCTCCCTATCCATCCTGCTTCCTTTATCCTTGCAGACGAACATCCCCTTCCTGCAGAACGTGTTGAGTAATGACCAGTTTCTCTATGGGACGGTCGACACCCAGTTCATCGATGAGAACCAGGATCTCTTCAACCTCAAGCCTGTGCAGAACCGAGCCCAGAAGCTGCTGCATTACCTGGGTGCGTGAGATCGGCGTGAAATTGGTGTGAGATTGTAACAGGTGCTGGTTCCAGGGCCGCGTGCTGTGACAAACTGTGAGCACACGATGAAAGAACACTATTGGTGGTGTGGCACAGTAGAGTGCTATTCTAATCCTTCATCAGTTCCGGTTTTGGGCAGTGACCCTGGGTTTAATTCTCATGTTCATATGAGCTTTTTTCAGAAAATTTCTACATTTTCAAGACTCCTCCAGCTGGACCTACAGGTTAAATATTGATAAGCTGTTTCAAAGAGAACAAACCGGCTTTTCTGTGGAATACATCCTGTACACATACTATGAAAATTGCATGCATGCGCTTGACTACATACACATGCTTAATGTGCCTGTGTGTGCATGGCCTCAGACACCATCTACTCAGGTTACAGGTTACGTACAGAAATAGAAGGGTATGCTACATATGATGGAAAACAATACATTTTGAATCAAGCCCCGTTGTGTTTCTGTCTTTCTCTCTCAGGTCATGTGATGGTGAATGGTCCAACCACTCCCATCCCGGTTAAAGCCAAACCCTCCCCCATCGATCCAGTGATCCCTGCTGTGCCTATGGGTAAAGAGGCCTTCCCATCCCGCAACAGAACCACAACACAACTGCTAGGAGGCACAGCTGAAACACAACCACTCACAATGACACAACTTGGCACAACTGCAGCATGCCTTCAGCTGTTGTAACTGCTTAGAGACGTAACTGCAACACAACCGCAGACACCGGCAGCTCTTTGCTACACAGTCTCAACACGCGCACTGACACCAGCACAACCACTACACTCCGACACTCCGACACTCCAGAGGTGCAGTTTGCCAAACTCTCCCAGCTGTAGAACTGCTCACAGCAGCACAACCACAACAACCGCAACTGGTTCAGTGCCGCATGATCATGCTGTATCTATGCAACCACTCGCAGCTGCAGAGCTGCTCGAAGGCCTCCACATTCCCAGAACGCACTGCTCCCCCTGCACCCCAGAACATCGTTTCCCTCCTCTCCTCCGTCACACAGAAAGGAGTATAAGCATGCCAAAAAATCTTATTATGGGGATTTTTGTTAGTTACAAGAGGATATTGTCTAGTGTGGGTGTTGTCTTTTGTTGATTTGTTCTGTCTTCAGGGCTGTTTATAGATTAGCTGTGTCTGTGAGCGTTTATCTGTGTGTAATTAATTATCTCTTTTGCTGGGAATGAGTCTCTTTGCAGTAGTTGGTACATTTTGTTTGTATGTGTAATTCTGTTGTGTTACATGTGCATTATATGTTAGCCTGTGTAAAATATATGTTGCACGGTGTGTAACAGTATTATTGTAGTGTTTTAGCTGTCTTTGTGTAATGTTATGCACTTTTGTACAGTGTTTACCTGTGCATGTTGCACGGTGTGTAACAGCATTCTGTAACTGTGTTTGTCTGCTGCACAGTATGTAACGGCATTGTGTAACAGTGTTGGGGTGTGTTGTATGGTGTGTACCAGCGTTGTGTAACAGTATTGTGGTGTGTGGTGCAGTGTCTTAGTGTTGTGTAGCGGTGTTGTGGTGTGTGGTGCAGTGCCTTACAGTGTTGTGTAATGGTGTTGTGTAGCGGTGTTGTGGTGTGTGGTGCAGTGCCTTACAGTGTTGTGTAATGGTGTTGTGTAGCGGTGTTGTGGTGTGTGGTGCAGTGTCTTACAGTGTTGTCATGTTGTGCAGGAGAGCCTCCGTTGGGGTTCCGGGACATATTGCTGCGGGAGGGTCCAGAGGGGTTTGCTCGGGCGGTCCGCCATCATGAGGGCCTCCTCCTCATGGACACCACATTTCGGGATGCCCACCAGTCCCTGCTGGCCACGCGTGTTCGCACCCATGACCTGAAGCACATCGCCCCCTTCGTCGCACACAACTTCAGCAACCTCTTCAGTGTGGAGAACTGGGGGGGTGAGGGGTCACTCCGTCTGCTCCGTCTCCCCCTCTCTTCCCCTCTCACGCTCTCTCTCTGTCTCTTTTCTTCACCTTCTCCCTCTCCTTCCCTCTCTGTCTCCCAATCTCTCCTTCCCTCCCTCTTTCCTTCTCCCTGTGACTCCATTCTTCTTTCTCTCCTCTGTCCCTCCCTTTCTCCTTCGCTCATGCTCTGTTCTGTCAGTAATTGAAGACCGTCCATTCTTCTATCTGACCTTCATCTCTCTGTCGCTTTCTCTCTCTCCCCCTCCTATTTTTCTCCTGTGTGTGTGTGTGTGTGTGTGTGTGTGTGTGTGTGTGTCTGTATGTTCAGTCTGCTCAGGAGTGATTCACTCCCTTAATTTGAAAGTCTCCTTTTAAAGGTTAAAGTAAAACTAAAGGTTTTTATTTAGTGATGGTAGAATGAACTGCCTGGTCAGCCTTAATTGAAAGAGGGCATTACTGTTTGGTGAACAGTCATGTTTCTCTCAGCAAGCGAACCCATTCAAGCTTGTGCGTATGTTTGTGTGTGTGTGTGTGAATATGTGTGCATTTGTGTGTATACATGCATGTTTGTGAGTGTTGCTGAGGCCTGTGTGTGTCTGTGCAGGTGCCACGTTTGACGTGGCGATGCGCTTCCTGTGTGAGTGCCCCTGGCGCAGGCTGCAGGAGCTGCGGGCGCTGCTGCCCAACGTGCCCTTCCAGATGCTGCTGCGGGGAGCCAACGCGGTGGGCTACACCAACTACCCCGACAACGCCGTCTTCAAGTCAGTACCCCTGAACCCACCACAGTCCTCAACAGCCACCTGCCACAATCCTCATTAGACACCCGCTCGCCTCTAACATGGCAAAACTTCCCGTAGTTTCCCCCACTCTTCCTCCCAGCCCTTTAACATTGTCTGGCTTTATGCCAGGTTCTGCGAGGTGGCCAGGGAGAACGGCATGGACATCTTCCGCGTCTTTGACTCCCTCAACTACCTGCCCAACATGCTCCTTGGCATGGAGGCGGCGGGCGCGGCGGGGGGTGTGGTGGAGGCGGCCATCTCGTACACAGGCGATGTGTCCGACCCCATGCGGCAGAAGTATTCGCTGGAGTACTACCTGAACCTCGCCGAAGAGCTGGTGAAGGCCGGCACGCACATCCTGGCCATTAAGGTGCGGCTGAGAAAGAAACAGACTGACCTTTCCTTTCTGTGATGTATTTGCGCTGTGGGCCAGTTTATTCTGGTGTTAGCGTTTGGGGGGAAAAAGCAGCTTAGGGCACTTGTGCCTGTGAGGCTTTAAAGCAGGAGAAAGCCAGTTTTCAGACAGCTCTGTGATGATGGAATAGGATATGAAAAAGACATTATTGCTGGTGTGGTGTCTTATTAATGCTCTTACCTTGAGATACGTCTCTCTTAGGCATTCAGAACAGCTATATGATTGAATTATGGGTTGTCTGATTAACAAGTGAGCCAGGTAACTACAAAGGGGCAGTCGTTAATCCCCAAATTCCATTTCTGTGCACTATCTCTAAAGTGTCCCATTATTTTAGGTTTTAAAAAAGGGTTCACCTCAATAAATTTAGTCATGACAAAGGCAGGACATTTAACCTTGGTGAGCATGCTGGGAGCATGATTCCCTTTAGGAAACCGGAGCAGTTGAGGTTTTAAAGAGTCTACACCAATTGACATATCTTTGCCTTGTTCACGCGCCCTGGCTAGGAACACAGAACTGAAAGTGTGTTTGTCCTCTTGGTGAAATAATGAGTGATGCTGCGCAAAAGCTTGAGTTTAATCACTGAAAGAAAACAATTTGCACCATGAGGTCCAATTCAGAGAGGGGCAATTGGCAGCCAACTGGTACGGATTACTCAGTTAATGAATTGTTTGTTAATCAAGTCAAACAAATGAAAACGGGTTGAGGCAAATGATTGGTTTTAAGGTAAGATTGTCATCTTCCAGTCTGAGCGCGTGCGAGACGCCGTCGCCGACACTCAGAGACAGAAGCCTCCAGATAGGAGCCTTTGTGTGGCATCAGAATGGAGACAATGACGGCTTTGTGCTTCAACCGGCCATTTCAAGCCTGACTGAAAAAACGGGCTTTATGCTGCGCTTTAATGAACATTCTGTAAACAGCCGAGCTTCAAAGCGTAAAACTGGAGTTTAACAACAAAGGCAGGAGGCAGATGCGGTGGCTCAGGCAGAGAGAGGCACCGGGCAGGGGACGTCCAGAGAACACCGTGCCGTCTGACGGACAGGGGAGCCCGCGGAGGAGGTAGAAAGCGCAGGGAGAGGATCAGAGGAGCGGACGCGGAGATGGGGCAGATGGCTTGCTGGGCGGCGGGAGGATGAACGTGCGGCTTTGCACTCTCTCTTCGCAGGACATGGCGGGGCTGCTGAAGCCGCAGGCCAGCCGGCAGCTGATTGGCGCGCTGAGGGACCGCTTCCCCGACGTGCCCATCCACGTGCACACCCACGACACGGCCGGCGCCGGCGTGGCGGCCATGCTGGCGTGCGCCGAGGCCGGCGCCGACGTGGTGGACGTGGCCGTGGACTCCATGGCAGGCATGACGTCCCAGCCCAGCATGGGCGCCATCGTGGCGTGCACCAAGGGCACCAAGCACAACACGGGTAGGCCTGGGCGCCGAGCCCCCTCCCCTTCCTGTCTCCTTCCCCTCTCCTTCCGCTCTCCTTCCTGTGTCCTCCCCCCCTCCTTCCTGTTCCCCTCCCCTCCGCTTCCTGTCCCCTTCCCTCCCTTGGTCTGTATCATGTGTGCATGCATGCGTACATGTGTGTTTGTGTGTCTGTGTGTTTATGTGTATGTCTGTCTGTGTGTGCGCGCATGTCTGTGCTTCTGTGTGTGTGTCTGTGCTTCTGTGTGTGTGTGTGCGCGCGTGTGTGTGTGCACGTGTGTGTGTGTGTTTGCGCGTGCGTGTGTGTGTGCGCGTGTGTGTGCGCGTGTGTGTGCGCGCGTGTGTGTATGTGTGTGCGTGTGTGTGTGCGTGTGCGTATGCGTGTGTGTGTGTGCGCGTGTGCGTATGCGCGTGTGTGTGTGCGTGTGCGCGTGTGTGTGCGCGTGTGCGTGTGCGTATGCGTGTGTGTGTGTGTGTGTGTGTGCGTGTGTGCGTGTGTGCGTGTGCGCGTGTGTGTGTGAGCTCCTTGGTGGTGCTGCTCTGGCGGTCCTTCCTCACTGCTGCCTTCGCGGCTCTCTCATTACCACCCTGACCTCCCGAGGGCCAGTCGGGTATTTCTCATTCCAGACACGCACGTGCACTGACACACACACACTCCCACCACAATAACCCTGATCATCTCTGCTTCTGTCAGATATTAAACACTTTCTGCTAGGGTTAATCAAGAACAGCCACAATGAAGGCCTCCAGAACAGCCTCAGAATGAGCAGGGGAAGACGAGAGACAGGGTGAGAGATGAGCATGTGGCATAGGACAGGCAGACATACAGACAGGGAGAGGATTGATGCTGGGATGGAGGGAAAGGGAAAGACAGACAGAAATATAGATAGACAGACTGACTAATGAAAAGAAGCCATGCGTTATTGTTAGAACTATGAATACAATTCTAACATTACTTAATTTCCCCCAAATTCTAATCTTATTTTTGTTACAGCACACTGATCGTCACCTGTTTTAGATCATTAAGCTTCAGCAGTGGGTTCAGTAAAGTATGTCATGCCAATAAAGCATTTTGAATTGAATTCTGAGAGGTGTAGAGAGAGAAGCTGAAGGAGACAGAGAGAGGGGAGCAGGGAGTATGCTGGCGTCAGGAAAGGCACCTCCTGCTTTCATACCCCCCTGGTGTTGACTGTTCTTCATTGTTAAGCCGGAACATCTCTGCAGCCCACCCCCCACCCCCCCCCCCACCCCGCACCACCCCACCCCTCCACCCCTCCACCCCAGAGCTCTGTGTGGGCAGCAGAGTGTGGTTACAAATCACTGCGACCACCAAGTGTCAAACGCAGTCTGGGGAATTGCAGCTCCGTGTGCCTGCGGCCTTCATATTAAATGTGCTGTTCTGCGGTTCTCTTCAGTTTGGATTACGGTTAAGCGACTGGTTCCTTTCAAACTCGCTCTTCGTTTTTTTAAGCGGGGAACTTTGGCTCACCTCTTAAGGGAGCAGTTCGTCCGTGAAATCGGCCTCCATGACCGTTTAAGCGCAGATGGATCACAGGCATGCTCTTCAGAGGGTGTTTCCGTTCCAGTGCACACAAAGAACACGAGAACATACGGCCTTTCTTACACATGATGTTGTGCGCGTTTGTGCGCGTTTGTGCGCGTGTCTGCGCGTGTCTGCGTGTTTGTGCGTGTTTGTGCGTGTTTGTGCGTGTTTGTGTGTGTTTGTGTGTGCGCGTCTGTGCATGTGTGTGTGTCTGTGTGTGTCTGTGTGTGTCTGTGTGTGTCTGTGTGTGTCTGTGTGTGTCTGCGTGTGTCTGCGTGTGTCTGCGTGTGTGTGCGTGTGTGTGCGTGTTTGTGTGTGCGCGTCTGTGCGTGTGTGTGCGTGTGTGTGTGTCTGTGTGTGTGTTTGTGTAATTTCAGTCCCTTTCTGTGCATCACCACAAGTTCAACATTCTCCCTCTATTCAAGCAAACATTTAAATTACACTGTGTCACACCAGCAGAATTTGGCTCAATTTCAAACATACTTTCCACTTTCGCCCCGATATTCTATTTACCGAACAGATTTTCAGCATGAGTGACCCTAACATAGACAGTTTTGTCTGTACCATTGTCGAAGCTAAAAGTTTTAGCTGTCTGCTTATGAATATTTGAGGGAAAGCAGGCCGACGTCTCTGCTGTAGTGAGAACAGCCAGGGGTAATACGGGACTGAGGGGAGGCAGAGCCAGCTGTCCCCTGTTAGCTGTGCATCCCACATCCCGGGGGGGAAGGCAGGCTTTCCACAATTTCTTCATGTGCCTTTTCACACGTGTGTGTGTGTGTGTGTGTGTGTGTGTGTGTGTGTGCATGCACATATGTTCATCATTGCTGAAATCTCTCGGATCACATCTTGGCTGTGTGTGTGCGTGTGTGCGTTTGTGCCTGTGTGTATGGAGATGTGCTCAGCTTTGTAGGTTGTGTATTTATGTGTTCCTGAATGTGTTCTGTTTCAAACGCGCCACTGCCACCGCCCCCCCCCCCCCACCCTCCAGCCCCATCTTATCATTCTCGGTGGTGCTCTGAATTTTCGGTGGGCGGCGTGCTGTTGCTGAGGTAATTGAATTGTCTGGAAGCTGCTGGTTTATCCGGGGAGGCAGACGCAGTGTCAGTGATGTCTCTGCAGTGTGAAGGCATGGCCTCCTAGTTATCCATTTACTGTACCAGAGCAGTGAGACAGCGCTGCCTCCAGTCACTTCCTGGGTTATTTCATTGGTTCATTTGTTTGCAGCATCTCTCCACTGCATACCTAAATCTGTATCTGTATAAATTCCTGTATGAATGTGTGTTTCCGTTACTCCCCATCTGGGTGGCTCCTGGGGGGTGGGGGTTGTGGGGCAGGCTAACTACGCAGCGGGAATCCTGCTCAACAGACTGATGCGGTCGTGATAGGGACCTGTTTAAGGGTCAGGTGGTGCGTGTGTGCGCGTGTGCGTGTGTGTGTGAGCATGTGAGAGAGTCCGCTTTGGTTTTGCCGTCTGGTGTGGAAGGCGAGATTGATTGTAATTGGAGCAACAGGTAATTAGGGGTGTCGGGGGGGGTAAAATCATAGCTAATTACTTTGTGGAGAACAAACGAGTCGTGAGTCGATTGATTGATTTAGTCTTATTGGAAGCTGTTCTGTGCTGCGGTGGCAGGAGCCAGAGTGATGTGGTCCGAGTTCTCCTCTCTCTCTCTCTCTCTCTCTCTCTCTCTATCTCTCTCTCTCTCATCCCATCCTTAGCCTCTCCCACAGCTACACAGATTTGAATTAGTCTAACGTGAGCTTCACACTGATGTAAAGGCATTTGTGCACACAGAGTGTCGATCCGTGGAATAATGCCCTCTGATTCGTGGAGGAATCTCACGCCTACGGATCATTCAGAATTAGACTGAACACAGTGACAGATTTGGTCTCGATTGCTGCCTGATGATGTGGCACGAGCTCTTTTTCTCCTTGTTACTCTGTGTTTTGAAAGATGCTGGTGATGCGTGAAAGTCAGCAGGAAGGATGTGAAAATATTGTAATATAGTGGATTTATTCATAAAGTGACTTCCATGGTTGTGAAAGCTGTTCACAGGTTTTGGGAGGGAGGGAGCTTGCCTCTGCCACCCCCAGTGCGTAGACCCCACCTCGATGATGCACGGCAATCGTTTTGCACCAGAACTCTCACCCCACATCAGCTAGATAGAGGTGTTAACACATGCTTCCAGTACGTTTGTAACACTGAACCATCCTGCCCCCTCAGGCATCTCGCTGGAGAAGGTGTTTGACTACAGTGAGTACTGGGAAGTGACCCGAGGCCTCTATGCCCCCTTTGACTGCACGGCCACCATGAAGTCGGGCAATGCTGACGTGTACGAGAATGAGATTCCCGGGGGCCAGTACACCAACCTGCACTTCCAGGCACACAGCATGGGGCTGGGGAACAAGTTTAAGGAGGTGAAGAAGGCCTACACCGAAGCTAACAAGCTGCTGGGTGACCTTATCAAGGTTAGACCGAAAATACGTGCACACATACATGCATACTTACAGTCTCGCACACACACGCACACAGGCCACAGGACTTATGCGCTCATATTCTGCAACGCCCACTGACACACACATTATGACACATATTGGCACAAGCTCACACAGACACACACATTTACTCTGACTCACACACACACAGACACAGGCTCACACACACATTTACTCTGACTCACGCACACACGGACACAGCTGGAGAGGCCTTTAGCAGCCCCCTCCCCGGGCCTCATGTTGAACTAAATCATCTGCTCACAGGCTGTGAATCATTATATCTGTGGGTCTCTGTGCTGTCCCCTTCCCAAATGCCCCCTCGCTGGCTGAGGATGAGCTGTTCTCTCATCATACTGAATGAATCCCTCCTTCCGTCTGCAGAGCCCGGCCTCCCTCGCAGCTCTCTGTCTCCCTCAGCCATCTGTGTCACTTCTCCCAGAATCTTAAATGAAACTGAAGTCGCTGCCTAAGCTGAAGGCAGCACAGAGGCCCTTATTCCACACCGCTTTGAAAAGGCGGAATGGATTATAACAGAAAGCCATTCCCACACATTTAAAAAGGCTCCTGCTTTGACTTGTCTGTCTGTGGGTGTCGAGTAGGAAACGGCTGTCGTTGCTGGGTGCTGTCTCTCATAGCCAAATGGAAGTGTCGAGGCTTTTGAAGATGTCTGGATGACTTGGGTGACCATATGCCTCTTCCTCTGGGAGGTGTGACACAAGCCTGGATCCTGGGCCTAAATGGCACTCGATACTGACTGGCTCTTTCTCATTTTGCTCTGAGGAGGCGGAGCTCGGTGAGCTGTACGGTTTGGTTGCCATCTGGTTACATCAGTGGTTTCATTAATGCTTTAGCTCTTTTCTTTAGTTATGAGAATGAAAGAAGCGCAGCAGTGGAGGGCTGTGCCGGGTCAGCATCAATCGCAAAACATGCACCTCTGTGAGGGTGAGCCGGGGATCAGCTGTAGTTACGGGGCCTGGGTCACCCCCAGCAGTTAGGTTTCAGCTCTGTTTCCGACAACAGAAAGATGAGGGGAAAATTACCGGGCGCAGAGACGGGTACTTCAGGGTAGGAGTACTGCAAGATATTTAAAAAGAGGCCGTGTAATAGCGTATCATTTCAAGCCTGGTTGAAAATGGGTCAAGTTCCGTCTTAAACGGATGATCCCACTCCCGCCGCCTCTGATCGGTGGTCACAGGAGCGCTGAGCTTTAAGTGTGTGCTCACAGCAGCGTCCTCTGATCCTCGGCGTCTGAAGGCGCTCGGTCTCGCCTCTCTGCTTCTCCTCCGCGCCTGGCTGAACGAAATGATCGATGATAATTTGCCACTTGTGCGCTCTTCCTGTGTGTCCTTCATGGGTAATATCGTCAGCACTGGAGGCGCAGTCACTCAGTCTGCGTTAAGCGGCGGACGTGCTTAAATTGCCTTCATTACTCGCTCCCTCCCTTCTCTCCGTCTGTATTGTTTTCTCTTCTCTGCCCCCCCCTCTCCTCTGTGGGCTCACTCGCTCTCTTTCTCTGTCCGACTCTCCAGCACATTCCTCAGTTAAATGCAGATCCTTGCCGATGGGAGATGCCTTAGACGAGCAGGAGTGACTCTTTCTCTCTCTCTCTCTCTCTCTCCCTCTCCGCCCCTTCCGCAGGTGACCCCCTCATCTAAGATCGTGGGCGACCTGGCGCAGTTCATGGTGCAGAACTCTCTGACCAGGGCGGAGGTGGAGGAGCGGGCCGATGAGCTGTCCTTCCCCCTGTCTGTGGTGGAGTTCCTGCAGGGCCACATCGGCATCCCCCATGGCGGCTTCCCAGAGCCCTTCAGGTCAAAGGTAACACAAACCCCGCCTTCTTCCCAGAACTGTTCGGGCCAAAGGTAACACTACCCCTGGCCTACTTCTCAGAACCCTTCAGGTCAAATGTCACGTTAACCCTGACTCTACCATCCAGAAATGCTTTATGTCAAAGATGGCTCTAACCCAGGCTACTCCCCAGAAACCACAAGGTCAAAGCTAACACTAATCCCACACACCCACTCCCCAGAATCCTTAAGGTAAAAAGTGTCACTAACCCAGTCTACTCCCTAGGACCCTTAAGGTCAGTTCTAGCACTAATCCTACCCATTCCCCGGAATCTGTAAGGTCGGAGGTGGTATTAACCCAATCTAATCCCCCCTGCCCTCCAGGTCAAAGCTAACACTAACACCGTCTACTCCCCTGAACCCTTCTGTTCAAAAATCCCTTGGCTGTTCACCCTCTTTTCTCGGCCTGCAGGTTTAAGTGAGCATAATGCCGTCTTGACTTCTGTAAATCCGAATGCAGCACACGCATTAAATACTGCGACGTCTAAAAGCACTCTCCACGCGCACTCTAATGAGCTGGAGCATTTTCCGTCTCTTTTTTCCCCTCCCTAAAAGCTTGCAAAAGGCATCAAGTGTAATGAACAGTGGCTTAAAATGTCATCATTAAACAGCATCCACTGTAACTAATGGCTCTCCAATTGTTTTATACCCTCAAGAAGTGTCACAAATATTTTTTTTTTTTGGGTAATCCTTTGAGCACTGAAGCCCGGTTAACATATTTTATGTGTGATTTAAGTCCATTAACTTGGTGAGAAGAAAAGGCTGATGGCCCAGTTTTTGACCCAGAGAGGCACTAGGCTGCAGGAGTTAAATGAGTGGAGCAGGCTCGGAGGGCTGAGTGTCAGCGTCGAGCCCCTAATGAACAGCGGCTGGCTCTTGGTGCATTCCAGGGGAGAGGAGACCCAATAATCAGAGCCTTTTAAAAGCATACATTTCCATATCCCTTCTGCTGCCAAAAACCTTCCTGCCTTGTCAGTGGTGCCTTGAATCAGAGTGGGCATCCACCCTTTTACTAACCACAAGCTGACAGCAGCGCGGGCTCCACTGTTGTCTTCCTTATTTGATTATCACTTTTCTGGGGTACTGGGTTTTTATGGTAAAATGACAAGACTGAAATGGGAAGGGCTCTCGATACCTCCTCTGAGTGGGTTGAAATTGATACTGCTCTAATGGTTGTGGTTTTGAATTATAACCGCTCTAACCATTGTGAGGGTTGACAGGTAGGTTTTAAGGGGGGGGGGGGGGGGGGGGGGTGAGAACAAGCTGTGAAAGAGATTTGGTACCATTTTGAGGCTACGTGTGTATGAGGCATTGCAGCGTCTCCTCAAATGGGTGGGGACATTCAGGGAGTACAGACTCTGCCTCCAGATCACAGCGAGCCCTGTTCGTTTGGCTTTTTGTAAAACCCTGCCAGTAATCATGCCTGTGAGTGAATGAAGAAAGATCTGTCAGTTTGGCTGCGATCTCTGGGCTCTGAGGCTCAGAATGCTCCTGCGCTGTGAGAACACTGAGGCAGAGGACGGCCTCTCCGGCGTGAGACACACATGAAGGCTGACACTCACAGGTGTACTCACTCAGGTGCGCGGCAGCGTCGACTCAACTGTCAAAACTCAATTTCCATGTGAAGAAAAGTCTCCAACAGGGAATATTTGAATTTTATTCTTCCATCGTAACACTTTAGGAAAAAAAAAAGTCCTGATACATTTCTTTTCAGGGTAGGTTTAGAAGCGTATTAAAATATTCTGGTCATGCCCAGACATTTGAAGTATTCTACCCCTAACCTCCCTGGAACCTGTGGGTTTGCCTGTAAACACAGGCTCATCTCTCGTCTTCTTTACTTTTCTCTCCACGGTTTCCTCTGTTGGTGTTGCTGGTGGCCAGGGAGATATTTGAGGCTTTGTTCTGTTTGTCTGAGAGTTGTGTCGAAGTATTGGTTTGCCTCAGTTGCCGTGCCAACAGTAAGTAATCAGCAGCTTCGTTCTGTTGGATCAATTGTTTCCCCCGATGCCTTTGTGTCTGAAAGCCCTGGAAGCCGAATCATTGTTCATGTTTTATATTGTTGTGGATTTGTTTGGGTTTTTTATCCTCTTCAATATGAACCTATGGTAGCACTTTATGCTTTTATAGATTCCTTTGACCTGAATAAGGGCTTTTAGAGCATAAATGCTTTGGTTTCTGGATGCAGGATGGAGTTTCAGCTGTTTCTCCCGTCTGTTGATTAAGTAACCTTCAGTGTCAGGGTGAGATGTCTGTATTTTTTTTTGCTCGAGCCTCACGTCAAGCCTGTTGCATTTTTGACATTTTATAAACAGCTGAATTTCATACAGTGATTGGGGTAATGATACTCTGATTAGGGTAATTATATCAGTAGTATCCCCATCTATTTGACTCTCCACATTCATGTTTTCCCTTCCTTCTCGGTCACTAAACTCACCCTGTTCTCCAAATGGGTGGCAGTGTAGCATAGTGGTTAAGGAGCAGGACTCGTAACCAAAAGGTTGCTGGTTCAATCCCCGCTGGGACACTGCTGCTGTACCCTTGGGCAAGGTACTTAACCCACTGGTGCCTCAATAAATATCCAGCTGTATAAATGGATAACATTGTAAAGAACTGTAACCTATGTAAGTCGCTTTGGATAAAAGCGTCTGCTAAATGAATAAATGTAAATGTATTCATTTCTGTTCACTTGGCTTTATTGGCCTGGCAGGTGTGCTGTATTGACCTGGCAGGTATACTGGTATACAGGTATGTTACCAATGTCTCTGCTGGAAATGCAAATAACAAGGGGAAAAATGTCTTTGCTACCCACAGATCATAAATCAAGTATTTTATTTTATTTCTCTCTTCACTCATTGTCCCAAGAGCACCATATTGTGCTGCCAGCACCACATGTTCCCTCTCCTGCCCCAAGAGGGAGGACAGCCTCTCATTCTCTGAGAGCTTCTCAGATTCAGGGCAGGTTTCCCTTGTTTTGGGGAAGCACGCTGTCCTTCTCCCCCTGTTCTTTTCAAATGCCCTCCCTTTGAGGGTACACGCCAGGCTGTGCCAAGTCTCACAAAATATGACAACTGAATTGAATTCAAGCTCCATTTTTGTCTTTGACGCCAGTTACACCATTTAATAGTCATACATTTCATTATTGAGTAATGGAAAACACAAGATAATGTGACAATGAGTACAGTTGGGCTTTTATGAAAATTTTTTTAATGAATTTTTTTTCTTTTATGGATGGCAGTTCTTGAAGTGTCTGCAGTGTGTCTTCATCCTTATTGGGACAGTAAAATGGTCAGGCTGAATGTCCCTTTGTCCGGCCGTCTGTCCCAGGTGCTGAAGAGCCTGCCCCGAGTGGAGGGCCGCCCAGGAGCCTCGCTGCCCCCCATGGACTTTGAAGCCCTGGAGAAGCAGCTGCGACAGACGCACGGTGATGACATCACCCCCGAGGACGTAATGTCAGCGGCGATGTACCCCAAGGTCTTCCAGGAGTTCAAGGAGTTCACCAACACCTTCGGCCCCGTGGACTGCCTCAACACGCGCCTCTTCCTGGACGGGCCCAAGATCGCAGAGGAGTTTGAGGTGATCTGCCCTAGAAACACCCCTCTCTTACACAGTCACCATCCGCAGGCTGTGTAAAGCTGTAAATCTTTTCAGTTAGGAATGTTATGTAATATTATGTAATATTAAGTATATATCATGCAATCCCTCTGTTCCTCCCTGTCATCTGCTCTCCCTCTCTCTTCCCCCCTCTTATTCCTTCTGCGTCTGCCACCTAATCTTCCATTTTCAGGTTGAGCTGGAGCGAGGGAAGATCCTCCACATCAAAGCCCTGGCTCTAGGGGACCTGAACAAGGCGGGTCAGAGAGAGGTCTTCTTCGAGCTCAACGGTCAGCTGCGATCTGTCCTGGTCAGGGACACTGTGGCCATGAAGGTAAGAAGGCTCCGCTGCCACGGGAAGAATTGTGTCTTAGGAATCTCAGAGCTTGACTGTTGGTAAAGAGATGCATTAGCTGGGGTACTTTTTGCCCCATTTTTAACCTGTGGTGTCAGCCGTTGCTCACTGGATTGGCAATTTTTGGACACCATGTCTTTCTCTCCTTTGAAACAGTGTCTAGTTTTTGTTCACAGCCTTTTTGTGAAAATAAATTGAAACGGTAATTAGAGTTGTTATGTGAAATAGAGGGGCGTGGTCGGAGGGAAGCTGCCCCTGCCTTAGTGTTTTAGCTTTGAGGGGACATAATTCAGGTATAATATGAAGACAGGTGAGAACGCACAATCTGTTTGGACATGATTCTGGAATGTGCCAACCCCTGAGAGGTGCTGTCGCAGGTTCCTCGCCGCTGCTCTGACACGCCTTCTGTCGCCCCCTGCAGGAGATGCACTTCCACCCCAAGGCGCTGAAGGATGTGCGCGGCCAGGTGGGGGCCCCCATGCCGGGGAAGGTGGTGGAGGTGAAGGTGAAGGAGGGCCAGCGGGTGGAGAAGGGCCAGCCCCTCTGCGTTCTGAGCGCCATGAAAATGGAGACCGTTGTCAACTCGCCCCTCTCGGGCACTGTCGCCAAGATCTACGTCTCCGCGGACTCCAGCCTGGAGGGCGACGACCTCATCCTGGAGATAACCGAGTAGGGGGCAGGGGCGCTCGCCCCGGTGGGGCGACCTCACCCTCTGCAGAGCGTCGGATCAAACAGAGAGAGCTCCTGGCATCCTCAAACAGGTGCCACTTCAGAGAGAGGAAGGGATGGAGAGATTTATTTTTCAAGCGAATTACCTTTTCTTTTGTGATTAATTAACTAATGAGTGTGTAATTAGCTGGGCTGCTGGGGATATGCACAGGAAGTGCTTTAATAATGGCTGGAGTTAGCGCTTAGCGCTCTCCGTGGCCTGGGTATTTTGTGTTCATTTGGCCGTGGTGAAACAGGTGTCGTTTGGCTGGCGCGAGAGCCAGCTTTGTGTCTTTGTTCTTGTTTGGGTTGCAGACGCCACAGATGTGAGTTTTGTCTGTGTTTTGTTTGTTTTTTTTTTTTAGCGTATCTTGCACTTGTGCTCGTGTGATGTCTGGCACTGTTCAAACTTAGACATAACAATCACGTTTAACAGTCACTTTAAATGACCAATATTAATTGATTAATATTAATATTAATGTCAACTTGCAGCAGACATCATAGAGGGAAAAGATGACTGTGAGCGTAGGCGTCACACCATCAATTAAAAAAAAGCAATAAATAAATTTATATTTTACTATGTGATATAATGTATTCTAAACTTCCTTGAATGTTCCATATATAATGCCATTAAGTGCTGAAATATGTTACTGTGGTGCCATCTGAAAGGCTATCTGGCAGTCAGATCCACGACAGTAAAAAAGATGAGCACAATTAGCATCCTCTGCTCTCTCCATCCCTTATTCCTCTCCTCCCTCATCTTCCCTCTCACGTTTTTAAAAAGTTAGCTTCCTACACCCTCCAAGTACACATGCACACACACACACATGCACACGCTCTCACTGAAGCATAAATTTACTTGTCTTGTCCAACTTAATTTTATTAAGGTATTCACAAGATCGACACCCCCCATAATCAATATTCCCACTTTGTCTTCCTGCTTAATTGCCTGTTGTGCTTTCTGCTTTTTCCTTATTGAATTGATGCCAGACGTATTTGGAACAGCCACCTGCCAGCAAACCAATAAGCACTAATGTGAACCTGTTCAATGAAATGCTTAAATGTGAGTAGAATTTATCTGAGAAAAAGTAGTTAATATATTCCATTCCTGTCCAAGTTCTGCAAGCTCAACTGTGGTGAGCAACTAGCCTGTGCGTGACTGTGCTTGTGTGCGTGTGTGCGAGTGGGTGTGTGTGGGTGGTGCTGGGGTTGCCATAACATGGGTTCAGTTTTACATTAAATGGAATTAGTACCTCTGGTTTCATACTGTGGTGTGCGTTCGAGCCTCAGTTGTTTGCTGGTGATTTATGCTGTTGTTTTAACACGACCCTTAATATGTATGTTGATGTGCATAATTACGTATGTCACTTAGACACAGTGTTCAGTGTAGCTGTTATAGCAATTTTGATCAGGGCCACTCAGTGTAAAGGGGAACATTATTTTTCTTTTTGTTGAAGGCAGGTGTCAGAGCTGTGTGTGTACTTGTGGGTGAAACCAAGCATATCTACATTTCTAAAGCCTATGGGAAAGGCACAGGAAGTTTACTGTGAGAGCCAGATTAGTCAGATTGTACTGAACATTCTACATGTATCTCCAGGGTTCAAGAATGTTTAGAGGATAACTGTTCCATTTGTTAACCCCAAAGTTTTAGACAGTAGGTGAATTTTTTATGACACAAAGTCCACTGTGTAGAAAATGTTTTTTTTTTTTAATGATCACTGAGCATGCTTTGCGCACAGTGGAGCAGAACTCAAGGAGTTGCACAATAGATGTTCACAATCGGCTCAGAGACCATGTGAATTTACAATAGACAGGGAACAGCAGTAGTGTTTTGTGATGTTAGAAAGTTAAACACTAATGTTATGTATCCAGTACGGGGGACAAAGAGGCCCTCTATAGAATAGATCACTGTAACTTTAATACAAGTCAGCTCTTAGTTTTTTTAATCGTCATAGGGTCCAGTTCCTTTCCAGAGATCTTGAAAGGAACACATTTAATGTTTTTTGGCAGAATGCAAGGTAAAGCTGGCATGTAGCAGTGTAAATCTAGTAGTCCATTCTAATGTGTTTGGCATGATGGGACACGGAGACCAGAATTAACTATCCAATCATGATTGATTAGTACAGCACAAAAGTGAGCATTGAGCAAATACCATCTTTGTGAACGGGCACCCAGGTCTCCCGGTTCCCGTCATGTGGATACAGATGTGGGAATGGTACTGGGGGGAAAATCTGAATGTTTGCATTAAGCTTTGGGACCATGTCAGATGGGACTGCAGCAGTTAGGTGGACATTTATTAGAAATGATTATTAACTGGATAATAACACTTCTGTGGTGTAACTTTCTATTGCATTTTTTTTCTGTGAAATTTCACATCATTATCATCATTTTTTAATAGGGGTTTGGAGGTTATGCAAAGACTATACAGAATCAGCTTTCAGTCATCAATGTTCTGTTGGTATGCAAAAAGTATTGAAAAATAAAATGATTAATCAACAGCTGTCCGTCTTTGTGTTTAATGCTTGTGGTATTGGTGCCTGGAAGACCTATATCCTATACCAGTGTGGGGAGCTCCTCTGGCTGAAGTTCACTTTATGAACTTTAAAGGGGACTTTTGAGAGTTGAAGTGGGAGTAGTGGATGGGAGGGGAGAGGTGAGAGTTAAAAAGGTGATTGAAATGATTTCAGTCTTTTTCGAGGAATGATTTAAAGGAGCAACATCCCAGATTGGTCAGACCATCGTTTGGCCCTGTGAGAGCCTGCTCTGATTTAGCCTGCCTGTGAATCACCAATGCCATCGGTTGGGGGCTGTCATTTAATCAGGTGTGCGCGTGTGTGTGCGCGCGTGTGTGTGCGTGTGCACGAGTGTGAGGGTGGGTGCGTGTGTGCCCGTGTGCGCGTGCATGCATGTCTGTGTGTCTGTGTTTGCACACGCACACGTATATGTATGTATGTGTGTGTGTGTGTGTGTGTTTTTGTCTATGCCTGTCAATGTGTGTATGTGTGTGTGTCTCTATGTCTATGAATGTGTGTGTGTGTGCGTGCGCGCACACCTGACAGTGTGAAAGAGGGTGGATGGGTCTGTGTTCAGCGTGGTTTTCATTAGGCACAGATACGGAGAGGTCTAACCTTGAAGTAGCTGTAATATTTGCCCTCCTTTGTTCTTTCTGATTCACTTGCTCAGGTAAGTGGAATAGTCCCTGCTGATGTATTCAGTGGTGGGTACGCACTGTTCTCTGCTCCTAAACATTCCTCTCTTACATTACTGCTCAGCCTGGCTAACACGGCTCCCCCGTCATCCACAACACACACCCTCACCACCACAAATACCTCCATTCATTTTAGTGCTACCTGACAACTGGCAGGGAAGGGGGGGAGGGTATTGGTGCGAGGATGTCTGTGAGTCCACAATTTGGCAAAGTGTGTGTAGGGGGATTGGGAGAAGTGGGTATGAGGAGAATGAATTTCTCTCTTAAAACATTCCCTCTCTCTCCCTCCCCGCCCCCTCTTTCTCCTTTGTTGCACATGATAAATGAGATTTGAAAATGCAGTCATGTGACCATTAGCCAAGCGGAGAAGAAATTCAGCAGATTGGGAGCAGCATTAATGCAGGTATATTTAACCCTGTCCTGGGCGGAGGGGGAAACGGCACGGAGTTCCTGCGATGCTGATGATTCCCTCGGCAGGGGAGGCCAGATCCAGCATATTACAGGTGCACGTCACGCCCTGATACTTTCTCACGGAGATAAACAGAAATTGAGCATAGCAATAGCGATAGCATCTCCACCTTTTGAGAAGCGGGAGATTACCAGGTGTTGGAGCGAGCGTGTGCGACACAGCTTTGGTAAGCAGCACCTGAGGCGTCTACCCACCCACGCAGGGCTAAGTGACACCCCCATCCCTTGGTGTGACTCCAGCTCACGGCAGGTGTGGGGGTTCTTTCAGCTCGACCTGCGGGTGTACCCCTCCCACCTGTCCGTCACTCCTTGTTTGTGTAACACTCAGGTCTCTGTGCAAGTGGCTGCAGGTGTGTGTGGGAGCTGACAGTGAGAGTGTGGCCTGTTCTTGCCCTGGGCAGGGAGCCAGGCTGTACCGCCTGAGGCTGGGCCGGGGACCGGCGTGTCTGCAACAACACCGGCCAGTCCAGTACTGTCCCCCCCATCACATCCTGGGGGGACCAACTTGGCGGGGAAGTCTACAGGAAAACACAATGCTGTGGCGGTGAGAAAGTTGATGGACGTGTCCAGTTATGTTTCTGTGTGTGCGTCTTTCTGTCTAAAAAATGAGGGTAGGGTTTCTCCCTTTCTCCTTCTCGCTCTCTCATTCCTTCTCTCTCTCTCCCTCCCTCCCTCTCGTTCCCCCCTCCCCCCTTCTCTCCCCCTTCCTCTCTCTTCCTCCTCTCTCTTCACAGCTTTTAGGCCTGCTGTGCTCTGGGGCCTAAACTCAGAGATAAGCTGTGGTCTTGGTGCTGTTTCACTCTTGAAGGCAGAACTCGTTTCCCTGAGAGACGAACCTCCTTGGAACACCTCCAGCCACCTGGATTTCATTGATGTTACCCGGGTAACCGATGTATTAATCGATGATGAATTGTTGCTTTGTCATAAATCGTGCTCATTTCATCCCCTAGATGCTGCATGCTCAAATTTACAAGCTGCTTTGCTGTTTTTCTGCGAGGAACAAATTAATTGTCCGATAAAACGGCTCCGGTGGTGTTGTGTGTGGCGTCCGCCGAGTGTGGCCAGAGATGGGCATGAGCAGCAAGCAGAGGGAGAAGTGACGGCCCCGCTCGGTCTGGGGGAGGCGTGTGCTGGCCGAGTCCATGCAATGCAGCGTGTCAGAGTTCCACACAGCCCCTCAGTCACAGCACCGCTCCGGCTTGAGTGCAGAACAGCTCCTCTGCGTCTCCCGGTGTGACCGATCAATGCTAGCTTTTCTGATGTCAGGTGAATTCATTTTTTAAAAAGAAGGCATAAGAACTCACGCACACACACAGGGTGGTACACAAGTTAAAGTGGTCCTCCTTCTGCACACATGCGTGCGTACACACACACACACTCTCTCACTGGTCCTTCCCTCCGGGATAGACTTTCTAACTAATTAGTCATTTCTGCTCTGTTGCCTTTGCTAATGTAGACACACACACACAAACACACACAAACACAAATGCAATTTTAGTATAAAACCATGTGTGTTGGTTTAGTATAAAAACAGTGTGTTGTTGTACAGTCACGGTATTGTCTTGCGATTTCCAGAGGTGAAAGAAATTCTTCATAGAGTGATACTGCCAGCCCAGCAATCCAAGTCATATTTCATCTGAATACTTATCTGCAGATAATACTCCTTGGTTAGAAATTAAGGGTGGTGTGTGTGTGGGGTTGGGGTGGTGTTCTTGTTCTGCTAGCTTTTATTCAATATGTCCAAGTGTCTTGAACAATAGCATTTTTAATGTGCTTTCGAACAGGTTCAGAGAGACTGATTATTTTAGAGAGACTGTCTTTTATCTTTCCATCTCAGAAAGGAGATGGAGGGAGAGCGCCTAGGGAGGAGGGCTGGAATGAGAGAATGAACAAGGCAGAGGGACGGGTTGAAAAGGTGTGGAAGTGATGCACACACTTGCAGAACTGGGTTGATTGATTTTGTTGCCCCATTTAGAGACTTTTGCAGCATTTTGGCAACATTTTCACACAGCGGTCTCTTGATTTTTTTTTGTGCAAACACCTTTGCATTTTATGTGTTTACCAGACCACAGCACCACAGTGAAGTGAAGGCAAATAAACTGAAAGTATGTTAAATTTCCCTTTAGATGTCCTTAGGCCTTGGCCCCCCTGGTGATCTCTGTTCGCAGAAAGTGTTTTTTCGAGGGCAATCTGGTGACTCATGGCACTGAAGAGCGGGCGCCACTAAAAGTGCATGTGTGGAGAGAGGTGGAATAAGCCGGTCTGTATCTCTGGTCCCCATAGTGGCGCTGACCTTATTACAGGCACGCGTCTGAGTCATAAGACTCTAATGGGAAACCTGGTAGGGAGAGCATCCCATAATTACATTAATAGCCTTCATCTGTGTGCCGCTTTAACAGCATCCTTAGCTTCGCCTGTTTATTCCCAGCCTCTTTTGCTTTGGATCACTGGAACAGTAGGGATTTAATAAGCTGTCATTATCTGGGGTGTGTGTGTGTGTGTGTGTGTGTGTGTGTGTGTGTATGTGTATGTATCAGTGTGTGTGTGTGTGTGTGTCACTGTGTGTGTATAAGTGTGGGCGTGTGTGAATGAATGTCATTGTGAGATGAACATTGTGTTCTAATGTGCATCCTTTTTAGAGGGGAGTGTGTACATTGATTGTCTCTGTGTTATTTATGGTCGCTGACTGATTTATTTAAACAGAACAT